>NC_048223.1:69151626-69201961 GCF_002007445.2 Ailuropoda melanoleuca | reverse complement strand
CTCAGTGCTTACATGCATTGTCACAGAAACCTGTAGAGAAGAGAACTCCTGTCAGTGGTAATGGCTTTAAATATGTATACATATGTCAGAAATGATCAAACCCTACTGCTAAATAGGTGATTAATTATATGTCTCAATGAAGCTGATAAAAACAATCTCTGAAGTACTTGCCCACATAGTCTCTATTTGGCAGATAAGAGTATTGAGAGTATTGAAGCATGAGACACTATGGACTCTGAGAAACAAACTGAGGGCTTCAGAGGGGAGGGGGGTGGGGGAATGGGATAGGCTGGTGATGGGTAGTAAGGAGGGCACATATTGCATGGAGCCCTGGGTGTTATACGCAACTAATGAATCGTCGAAACTTACATCAAAATAAAAAAATAAATAATAAATAAATAAAAGAGTATTGAGGCATAGAGAGATTAAGGAAGGTACCCAAGTTCACATGGTCAATCAGCTGCAGCTGAGCATTGAACCTAATTGCTCTGACTTTAGAATCTGTGCAGGGCTGCTCTCTGCCACAACAAAAAACGCTCACATACTCCAGAAGTCCTGCTATGAAAGAAAGGGATGGGTGCACAGGAAGGGAGGTGGAGAAACTCAACACATTGAGGCAAAGATTTGTTCTTCTTTCAAGTTAGGTTTATAATTATTTGAGGTCAGAGATAGGGAGGGAATTCCCAGAATGAAATTGACAGAACAGAACTTGACATTTAAGTGTTTTATTTTACATTATTTTTAAATCTAATCACCAAATTACAACTTTAAAATATAGTATTATCAACCCTGAGCAATAAAGACTCTAAGACCATTCATGCCTCAAGCTATATGTCACTTGGGCCAACAGCAGAAAAAGGTAAAGAGAAGCCCCAGAACAAGAAAGGGCAGGATGATTAAGTGAGGTGTCTCCATCTCTAAGTTCCTAAGATCAGGAGCTAAAGAGGCACCAGCAGACAGTGGAATCTGCCGTCAAGGTATAGGGACACATTTGAGAATGAAACATGAAAAATTCTCCTTTAACTTGATCCTACCAGATTAATAGTGTGGATAGTCCTTTGGTCTTCACTTTCTGAGAAAAAAGTGATCGGATTGTTTTTATGAAGGACAGTGGAATCCATCTTATATGGAAGCAGGGCCCTAAACTCAGCATACAAGGTAAGGCTACCATTTAAAAAATTGCTTAGATTGTGCACAGATAGAGTACAGGTGATTTTATTAATCCAGTTTTTAAATCATTTTATGAATGAACTCTTGAAAGCCAAATTTTCAAAGAACTAAAGGAAAATCCAATTGCACAATCCTAGGCTTTTAAGCTGTTCTGCCTTTCAGATAACTACCAAAGGCCTAGCAATGAATAAGGAATACTTGGAAAATTCAAACCATTTCTGCTTGCCTGAGGGGTTTACTCCTCTCACTTTCAATTTTAAGTTTCTACTGCCTTAATGCCTACAATTTTGTGAAATAAATAAGTTGGAAGTCGTTCTAAAGTTAACTTCTAATAAGAATCTACCATGTCATGTTTAGCTTATAGTGTATGTAAAGAGTAAAGTATATAAAATACATATATTGAGAGCAATATAGACTGTAGAAAGAATGAGATAATGAAATCACTTCAAATATCTAACCGGGAGACTGAAATTATATATTACAGGATACATGGAATAGTGAATATCTTTCTTGTTCATAAAGCCTCAGGATATCACCTCAATATTATGAGAACAGTGGTTATTGCAATGTGCCATTCTCTCCCATGCAGAGTAATTGCTGGCATTAATCATTATTACAAAAGTGATGTAAATATATTTTCATTTTTCTACATCATATATATGTATATATTTTAAAAATATAATTACATGCTCACCATATATTCCATTTCAACAACAGTGGAAAATTTGCTTCTTGCAAAATAATAGAAAAGTAGAATAAAACATATCCAAAGTTGTTAACAGAACCCCACATTCTGCTATTTGAGCATATCTAAGTATTATTAAGTTTCATAAGGTTGCTGAATGATTTAATGAGGAAAAGAATTTTGATATTTTCCTTCTTCACATTTGTTACTATAAACTATAGTTACTTTATTAATAAGTATGTTTAAATAAGTATATTTAAACTCAGTACACACACTACTAAGCAAAATTATTTTCTCTGACTATATTTCCATGTGCCTTCATATTACTATCATCCACACTATTACTCAAAATGGGTGCTGGTTAAGGGGCACCTGGTTGGCTAAGTTGGTTAAGCCTCAGACTCTTGGTTTCAGCTCAGATCATGATCTCATGGTCCTTAGATCCAGCCTGGTGCTGGGCCCAGTGCTCAGCAGGGAATCTGCTTGAGGATTCTCCTGGGGTCTCCCTCTGCCCCTCCCCCCACTTGTGTGTGTGCACTCCTTCTCTCTCTCTCTCTAAAATAAATAAATAAATCTTTTTTAAAAAATGGGTACTGATCAAGTTAACCACAGTGATTTCAACATTGGGGTTTTGAGAACATTTATGCTGAGAAACACAGTGAACGGAGTTGGTATTTCCTATAACATATATATCAAAGGGGATGCCTAACATAATTCTGAATTGGCAAGGTGGCGTGCCTTTTATATACTCCTCTATTTTTAATGTGCATTAAAGAAACTGCATTTTTCATATGATTCATACTCTTAAACATTGCATTACAAATTACAAGATTCACTTTGCTTTTTTTTTTTTTTTTTTATTAGAGAGAGAGAGAGGGAGGGGCAGAGAGATAGGGAGAAAGAGAATCTCAAGCAGTCTCCACACCCGTATAGAGATCAAGGCAGGGCTCCATCTCACAACCCTAAGATCAAGACCTGGGCTGAAATCAAAAGAGTCAGAGCCTTAACTGACTGAGTCACCCAGGGGCCCCAAGATTCACTTCGTTTCTTACTCTGACTCTTTTTACCTGGGAAAGAAAAGCCAGATAGAGCACAGTATGACTTTTCAGTGTATCATCTCCTACCTCATCTGCTCCTTCTCCCAAAGGCCTTTCATTGTGCTCCTTCATCAGAAACCACCTGTGCCCTCTCCCTCTCACACCACCATTCAATCCTCCTCCTCACATGTGCAATCTCTAATCATAGCAACAAAACCTCAGTCCCTTCATGCTATTCCTGCTGCCACTTCTCTCTTCTGGACTCTGTTCCTCCTTCACTACTCCTCTAACAGGGTTTTCTGCCCAGTCTTTCTCCAATTCCAGCTTAATCCACTGTCCAATCAATCTTAGCAAAGAGCAGTTCCAACCAGCCCAACAAAAATATTGGTTACTCTCCCTATTGTTGTTCTTCACATTTCATGAATACAAAGAGTAGAAATACTATGACCACATCCTCTTACCAAGGATAAAGAATGTAAAAGATGGATTTAGAAGGCCACATTTATTTTTAAATGAAAAACAAGTCAAAATGTTGTGTGTGTGTGTGTGTGATGAAAACTTATTTTTAAGAATCTAGTTAGAAGTGTTTCTCTTTTGGTTAAAGGAATAACACAGGACTTTCATTGTCTAGTATATATATCTACACATATATACACATATGCATAATATATGTATCCAATTATGTATAAAAACATTAATTTCCTATTTAAAATAATAAACTGATTTAGAGACTAAATATTTCTATTAAACAGTTCTTTGTTTAAACATGTAATCAAAATTGCAATGATTTAATATTTAGAAAACAACAGTATTGGGGTGTCTGGGAGGCTCAGTCAGTTAAATATCCAACTCTTGGTTTCAACACAGGTCATGATCTCATGGGTTGTGGGACTGAGCCTTGTGTTGGGCTCCCCACTCAGTGGGGAATCTGCTTGAAGATTCCCTCCCTCTACCCCTTCCCTCACTCTCTTTCTCTCAAATAAATAAGAACTAGGAAGATCGGTAGGGGAAGAAAGGGATAAAGAGGGGGGGTAATCAGAAGGGGGAATGAAGCATGAGAGACTATGGACTCTGAATGAATCATCAAAGTTTACATCAGAAACCAGGGATGTACTGTATAGTAACTAACATAATATAATAAAAAAAAATTAAAATAAAATAAATAAATAAATCTTTAAAAAGAGTAACAGTATTAGATCGTTGCACATAAGAAAATTTGGATGTGAACATCCCTCAGAACTCTCTATATAAACTCTCTGTCTATATATATATCTAGATATATCTATCTATATACATACACCTTCAAAATTAAAAAAAAGTGAAGAGTAGAAGCTGTGAAACCTGTATGAACATTATTCTAACTGGCCAGATCACTGCAGATTGATCCCAAACTATGGCAGAGGAGATAAGAAAGAAGTGAATAGATTTCAGATATGTACTTTAGAGGTAGAGCTGATAGGACACAGTGATGAATTGAAATGGGAAGTAAGAGACCAGTGTAAAAGTTTACTCTTGGCTTTACAACATGAAAAACAGCATGGATAGAAATGCTGTTTATTGAGATGAGAAATACCAGAAAAGTAACAATAAAAGAGAAGTTAAGGGTTAAGAGATGTCAATGTCGTTAGGACCTCCAAATGGAAATGTCAAAAACATAGTTTAATCTTTCTGTCTGGGAATGAGAAGAGAGATCAGGAATAGAAATAAATGTGAGAGTGGTCACATATACATGGTATTTAAAACCCCACTAGCAAATGAGATAAACTAGAAAATGTGTCTAGATTATGGAGGGAGGAGGCTAGTTAAGATCTGTTAAGACACAGCCAGTAAAGAAAGCTGAGATAGAGAAGTCAGGCAGGTGGAAGAAATCAGGATAACATGCTTTCTCAGAAATGAAGAACATAGAGAACATTTCTTTGTCTTTTTCTTTTCTTTTTAGAGCTAAGTCAACTGCACCCAGTGTTGCTGTGTAGACAGTAAGATCTGGACTGAAAGGTACTCGTTGGAAGTTCCATTTCTGACTAGAAAATCTTGAAAATCCTTACATAGAAGACCATCCAGAAATGCTACATATGGTGCAATAAACACTAAGCTCATAAAAAAGTAAGGGAAATACTAATGACCAAAATAAAAGGAGGAAGATGCACACTAGAGTAGAAGGTGGAACTTAAGGACATTTATGCTAAGTGATATAAAGCAGACAGAGAAGGACAAATACTGTGTGACCTCACTTATGTTTGGAATCCAATAAAGTCAAACTTAGAATGATGGTTGCCCGGGCTGAGTTTGAGGGAAATGAAGAAATGTAGATCAAAGGATACAAACTTAGAAGATGAACATGTTCAGGGGATCTGATGTTTAGCATGGTAGCTATAGTTAACAGTACTCTAAGGATATACTTGAAACTTGCTGAGAGAATAGATCTTAAATGTTCTCACCACAAGAAAGAAATGGTAATTATGTGAGGTGATGGAGATGTCAACTAGCCCTACTGTGGTAAATCATTCTGTAATATATAAGTGTATCAAATCATCACACTGTACACCTTAAACTTATACAATCTTATATGTCAATTATATCTCAGTAAAGCTGGGGGTAGGGGAAATCACAATAATTCCCCCCCTTAAAAAAAAAAAAGGAAAGGTAAGCTGGTCTGATAATGATTAATGTGCTGTTTTTCTTCATTCTTTCCTTCCATTTTCCATATTCCAAATAATTATTTTCCCTATTGCTTCTCTGTTAAAAGATATTACTGAATAAACAAAAAGAGTGAAACACAGGATTTCATGACGTGCACCTGAACGTACAGTATGTATAGACTTAACCACTATCCAACCAGGGCGATCTCTTTCCAAATTTCATGGAGTTCTTCATCTCTGCTTTGCAGACCCTTGGCCCAAAGCTTCCTTCCTTTAAAATAGACAAAGCAACACATAATTTTTCTGACTTTTGAAAATCAGCTTTGCTTTATTGCATTTATATTTAGATGAGCTTGCATATTCACAGGCATCTCAGTAGTTTTCAATGCACCTATCATTTCTTATTTAATTTCTAAAATTAAAAACAAAAGTATTTGTTTAAACATTTCAATCTGGTAGAGTTGTTAATGGTCCCACTTTTACTGACTTTTCTCCCTAATGTCAACTTTCTGAAATAGATTCCAGCTTTTTGAAAACATATTAGTTTTTTTTTCCTTTTGTTCAGTTGTCTGAAACAATGAAATGAAGTGTGAAGCTGAAACATTTTGGCTAAGCAGATAGAGTCATAGGAAAAAACAAGAGAAACTGAATTGGTTTTAATAGTTGCTAATATGCACTTGGGCACCTGGTAAAAACATTTTGCCCCAAGGATCTTTCAGGACATATGAAATCAGTGCACTTTGATACTTAAATACATAGCAAAGAAATAAAGTTAAACAAAACACAGATATGCCATAAAGTAATTGACTTCCTTTAGAATTTAAACCATCACAATTTTCAAATAAGCATGTTTGGGATAACCTTTAGTGTGCTATCGATTCCTGAAGTACTTTCTGAATCACTCAAAATAAACTCTTCAAATTCACTTGCAAGACCCTGCCTGACTTCTTGCCCCACCCCTTATTGCACAATTCCGACTCACTGTCCTGAATCATTAGGAAAATTGTCCAAGACTTCGAAATGGGCAGAGAGAATTCAGCATTGCCTAGCAGACCCTCCGGTTCTGATCCTATGGGCAAAGGGGTTGAGAATCTTTGATGAGACTTGTTGACTGGGTTATTTTACATCTATACCAATAGAAGTTACAGAAAACTGATAGCATTGCAAATGATTATTGTTCATAACAATGCAAATGAATTTTGTCTACTAGAGAATGTAAATCTCTATAAGAACCATTTTCAATAGGTTTTAATTTGATGGTTCCTCTCTTAATTAGGAGCTGGTTAAACCTTTAACACATTTATTTTATATTTGCACAAGAGTCACGTTTTTAACTTTTTTGAGAAATTATGTTATCAGTCCAATCTCCATCTTTGCCAGGAGATACCGAGACCTTAACATGGGACCTTCATGGGAAACTCAGTATCCAGCCCCCTGTGTAGTTGGTCTGGCTCAAGAATGTGCTAGGCTCCACCCTGTAACTCACATCAGATTGTCCTCTACCTTGTCAGATCCTCACCCTAGCATAGTGGACAATTTGGCTAGTATTTCAAGTGTATACTTAAGATCTTCCAAGTTTCAAGTATCAAAAACAAAATGAGTTCATCTCAGGGATTGAGCTGTATTGTGAGGAGCTTTGCTGTAAGTAGAGAAAAACAAAAGGCAATTATTTTTTCCATCATCTATCCAGGACTCGTGAAAACTTGATCACTATTAAGAACTGGAAGATCATTCAGCATAACATATATCATATCTTTTTTTACCCAATTGTGATTTCATTGGAGTGATTCATTAATCAGTTATCAACAGATAACATTAATAGAGCATTTAACTATCTTCCTGGCACTTGAATAAGCTCTTTACATATATAATTTCATTAATCCTCTCAACAACACTATGAAGTAGATACTGTATCATATTCATTTTAAAGATAAGGAGATTAAGGCTTATAATGTTTCAGTCCCTTTCCCAAGATTATAGTTTTTGTAAGTAGGAGAGCTGGAAATCAAACTCTGGCTGTCTAGACCTGAAGGCTTTGCTCCAACATCTCCATTTGTATTGCTCCTTCTTCTTCACTTTTCTTTTTCTATCTACTCTTTTTTTTTTCTTCTATTTTATGGCAGTGACAATATTGGACTTTATCTGAACCCTGAGCTCCCAGAAAACAGCAATTTAAAAAATCCCCCCCACCCATCCCGTTTTGTTTTTCAAGAAATGATTTACTTAAAGAACATAACTTAGATAACTCACTCTCCTCTCTTCCCAGGACTCTCATAAAACTTGTGGATGGCTGCCTTGTTTACCTGGGACAAGAACAAATACAGCCCTTTCCCCTTTTGCTTTAAACTGCTGACAAAGCCAGATCCAGACTTTCTGATATCCCCATCTTTGCCTGATTATCCAACATTAGAACTGTTCATCCCCTGAAACTAACTGTGGTAGACAAAATAATGACTATGTCAGGTTACATGCAAAGGCGAATTATGGTTGCAAATGAAATTGTTTGCTAATCAGATCACCTTAAAATAGTGAGACTATCTTGGATTATTAGGAGGGGCTCAGTACAATCATAAGCATTCATATACATGTGGAAAGAGAAGTAGAAAATAAGAACTAGAGAGATAACAATGTGATAAAGACTACTCTGATGTTGCTGGCTTTGAAGATGGAGGAATAGGGCCATGATCCAAGGAATGTACGTGACCACTAGAAACTAAAAAAGGGTATTAAATGGATTATCTCCTAGAATTTTACAGATAATAAATCTGTGTTGTTTTAAGCCTCTAAATTTGTGGTAATTTGTTACAACAGCAGTAAACTAATATACTATCTAACCACAGACAAAAACATTAATTGCTCAGATAACTAAAACTCCCGCTACTTGCAAAACAACCCCAAGTGTAAATTACCCTATTTGCAACTTACTTGTTTCTCTCTATATAAGTCTAAGGCAAAATCACCCTGTTGGCACTCTCTCATCCTTGGATCTGGGGTGCTCTCTGTGTTCCAGACCCTTTCCCTTCATAGCACAGTAAGAATTTTCATTCCTTTTGAGTACTGATTTGATTTACGGTGGGGGGCTTCTTTTGGTTTTATGGCCTGACCATTTGGTGATCTCTGTAAATGGATTAATGGTACATAGAGGTGTTGAGTACACTGGGTGAAAAACAACAGAGAATCTGGTTTGCTACTCTTTTCTGTTTGACTACTTGGATATTTTGAGCTCACATCAATTTAGAATCCATGCCTATGGAAAGAGAACAACTCTTTGATATGGAACATTAAATTTTGTAATTCTGTGTCTACTCCTGACACAGGACTAAAATGTTATAATTTAAAGCTACAAACTCTCTACCTGTATCTGTATGCATGTTTCTGTGTTTCTGTGAGTGGAATATATTTCTACCTCAGGATGGAATTACTAAATTAGAGTATAAAATCTCTTAAAGGGGCACGTATTGCATGGTGCACTGGGTGTTATACGCAACTAATGAAGCATCAAACTTCACATCGGAATCCAGGGATGTACTGTATGGTGACTAACATAATATAATAAAAAAATCATTAAAATAAAAAAAAAGACAAAAAATAAAATCTCTTAAAGGGGCTCTATTCTGATTGGCTTGAGATACATAGATGCTTCTATAAATTAAATATTCCTAAAATTTGCAAAAAGAAGTAAGGAAATTCAACTTCCGATAATGTAAATGTCCTTAAAAATTATATAGAAACGAATTCAAATGCTTTAAGAATTCAAGCTCATGTAATTTAGGTAAATCTGACAAATGGATTGGTTTAATGTTTTTGTTTAATAAAAACAACTATGCCTCACATTAATACAATACAGCCTTACTTATGTAAGGCTACGTATATTGGGGTCTGTTAATGAATGTGTTCACCTGCCTTCTCACAACTGAATGCTATATTATATCTTGTATGCCTGAAATTGCCTTTGAGATTTCCCAGAGGGTCCTTAGAAGAGGCCAAAGGGTTCGTTCTTTGACCTTCAAAAAGATAGATTCTAGATAACTATGTCAATATGATTTATTACTACTGGTGAGTCACATAGGAAGCATTGCCAAATCAGGAGATACTTAGCCTTCTCCAAAAAAAATTTGTATGGGTAAAAGGTTATAAACATTTCAAAAACTAAATGCTGTATGGAAAGTCCCTAGAGATTTGTCAGTGTCCTAGCTGTCTATGATATGTTTCTATTTATTAGAGATCTGGTGCTCCTCTGCTTGATAATAGACAACAACAGTGTAGTGTTACTGACCATAATTTCAGATATTTTAAAATATGAAAAGGTTGCAACTTTACCTCTTTAATTTGTATCTAGCATCTCTAACTTCATTATTTGCATTGATTAAATAACAGTTTGTCCTCCTTATTAACAGCACCTATTGAAAACTATCATTATGCAACCAAGGCTTTTCTAGAATGTTATATCTGATAATGATGTTTACTGAATCAGAATAACCAGACAATTTTAAGTAACTACAGTTGACTTTATGGAGTCAATGATTGCAAAGCCCTTCTTCAAAAAATGGTCAGATAAGTGGCTTGTAAAGTCTCCAGCCTTAGAGATCAGTAAGGAAGTTCACTTCCAGGCAGGCCCAGGAACCTCATGAGAATTTGGGGACTTTGAGAAGAAAGAAACTTATTCAAATCTGTAGGTACTGCAGATAAAGCCTGATGATGAATTCTTGGCTTGGCTTCCTAGCCTGAGGGAGGCTTTTAAAAGCCCCGTCTGAGATTCCTTATGTAAATTCTAGCAAAGCAAATTTAAGAATGCCCACAGTATCTATATAATACCTGGAACATTAGCCTTGCCCAATAGTTATTTCTTGAATGAACTGAATGAATGAATGAATGAATGAATGAATCTATAACAATTTTGTTACCGATTTTATTCTTTTGTTAATTCAATAATTTTTAATGAGTTGACACAAGTTGCTTTCCCAGATTCTCGAGATATAAGGGTATACAGGAGAGATATCAAATAAATTAGTCTCGTTCAATCTTTAGATAAGCATCTGGAAATCAGCCTTCTGCCCCTGTCTCTCAAATTTAGTTTCATATAAGCATTTTTCTAGGAAATATCTGACAGGAACTTTCCTTTGAGGAAAAAAACACATTCTGAAATGGAGAGTTATCTCTACATCTAGATGGATATAGACAGAAAACATTTTTATAAGAGTTGACAAGGATGTGGAAAGAATTTTAGCAAGTGAAAATATTCAAAGGATCAGAGTTAGCAGAAAAAAATAAGTAAAAGACATAAGGTTTTAATTTCATCCTTAGTCCAATTCATAAACATATGTTAAGTAATAATCCTGCATATAGTGAAATTTAAACCAATGATACAATGAGTATTTTAAAAATTTGTTTAAAAGACCTGCCAAAGTAAACTTACATGTTTTACAATAATTCACAGCATATTTGTTTCAGCCAAATATGAAATTCTAGAAAGTTGATAGGTATCAGACTTTCTAATGAGTCAAAAAAGGTTTTGCATGCCTGTTGGAAATAAATTCTTTAAATGAAGATGTTGTTTGTTTAATCTCCTTGTTCTTTTTTAGGTTAATATTCCCATATTTTTCAGCATCCTGGAAACTTAAACGATAATCAGACAGAATATAATTAAATGAAAGCATCATGATGAAATAACCAGTTAAAAGAAAATTGGGACTGCTTATACAAAATCATTTGGCTTTGATCACAAGTAACGTAATTATTTTCATCAGCTTATCACCTAAAGGTTCTAAACCACCATATTATCAACACATTGGCTCTTCCCTCGAATTTTCAATAGGACATCTGAATTTTCCTTGACCCCATACTGGAAATATTTCTGTTCATGGGAATTAATGGACTCTAAATGTTAGTCTATTAGAACATCATGAAATTACCTTCTTTGTTTGTTTGTGGTTTATTCTCATTAACTTCTTAGCATTCCTCCCAATACAGAGGCTTTTCTATAAATTCCCCCAAGACAATCAATTAAGAAAGAGGAAAATGGTACCCCAACAAATATATATGCTCTTTGAAAATGTATGAAACTAAAGCAGGAAGAAGAATTATCTAACAATTTAAAGAACAGAGGATTCATCTACACATTGACTTATGAGTATATTTATTAAAAACATTTCAAAAAATTATAACATCGAAGTACTTGCAAGGTCACACACTGCTAGAAGTAAGGAGATCTTTAAGATCTAACGCAATCTAAATTTAAAGACTTCCTAAAATGCAGTTTCTACAATTTTCCTCCGTGATTTATTTTTAAGGTCTAAAACTCTTAATTTTAAATCTACGAACCTCTTGTTGCAATCGATTATTTTGGAGTCTGCTTTAGAAAATACAGGGTAGTGGCTATTTTCTTTCAAAGGTCTAAAATTTACTTCGGAATTAGACCTGCAGAGGTTTGGTTTGGTTTTGTTGAGTCTGCATGCTTTTTGTCAAGCAGCAGTTGTTAGAAGCTTTTATTCAATAAATGACATATGAATAAATGAAAATGTGGAAGACATTCATGCCTATCACACCACTCTAAATTCTACATTTCTGGTGATTCATCCCTGATCTGGATATGCTCTTTAAAGACAGCACCCCTTTGCTGATGCTTGACCACTTGAAATCCATTGATTCCAAAGCAAACCTAGGATTCCAAATACTGAAAATTTCACAGTCTGTAGCTTTCATTCAAAATAACTTTGTTGGGATGCCTGGGTGGCTCAGTCAGTTAAGTGTCTGCCTTTGGCTTGGGTCATGATCCCATGGTCCTGAGATCAAGCCCTGCATCAGGCTCTGCAGGGAGCCTACTTCTCCCTCTGCCTGCAGCTCCCCCTGCTTGTGCTTGCTCTCTCTGACAAATAAATAAAAACTTAAAAAAAAAAAGATCTTTGTCTCCTGTTTCTGCCAGGATAAGATAAGAAATCAGAATGGAACAGAGATGGGAATTGTCATTCTGTGGGGGGAAAATATCAACCTTTAGCAAGCCAAGATTTTCATAATATAGGAATTCTCATCAGTGTTTTTATATCTAACACTGAGACCACTTCAAACCAATCTCCTTGCCTTTTATTGACTACTCAGTACCATCACTGAAGGCAAAAATGCTGTACAAGTGAGTAGAGTAAGAACAAATCTAAAAGCCAGCTCCCAAAGAGCACACAGCCCATAGCCTTACTTCAAACAAGACATCTTGTGAAATAGGGTTTCTGTAAAAACCAGAGCTCTTAAAAACCGTAAACACTCTCCTGGAAAAGAAAAATTTCATAGAAATAGTTTAATCAACTCTAAATCATCATTGAATCCAACCATCTCAAATTTCAAGTGTTTCTATCTCTCCAGTAAAAATCAGAGGTCTGATTTGTTCTTGCTTAATGCAATGGAAAAACATCAAAATAGCAGATTGTGAAAATATGACCTGAATTTTATATGTTTCATGGACCTCCACCCAGAACAAGATGAATATTGTTTAAAAAAAAAAAAGTTCAACCAAATAAATTTGAAATCTAATTGGCTTTATTAAGTGTTTCATGAATCAGGCAGGATCCCACCTAGCAAGGAGAGAGATGGTCAGAGTAGTTTACAACTTAAAAATAGTAAGGTGCTTTCAAAAGAGTAAGGTGCTTCAAATGGATACTCTTTATACTCTTTTTTATAGTATGTAACTGCATTCTTCACAGACTTTCTTTCCAAATTGTGGTTCTTTGTAAGGGTACTATTGTTAGGAAACAAGAATTTTCTGTCCCCTTGGGGCGCCTGGGTGGCACAGCGGTTAAGCATCTGCCTTCGGCTCAGGGCGTGATCCCGGCGTTATGGGATCGAGCCCCACATCAGGCTCCTCCGCTATGAGCCTGCTTCTTCCTCTCCCACTCCCCCTGCTTGTGTTCCCTCTCTCGCTGGCTGTCTCTATCTCTGTCAAATAAATAAATAAAATCTTTAAAAAAAAAAATTAAAAAAAAAAAAAGAATTTTCTGTCCCCTTCTAGGTCCTTCTAGCTGGACTAAGAATCAAGTTGATATGAGACAAATTAACAGGAAAAAAATCAAATTTAATTTTGTATATACAGAAAATCCACAAAAACATGGAAATTCCAAAGACAATCAGGCAAAATGAGATATATATGTCATCCTGAACAAAGGAGAATGGGGAAAGGTCTAGGACTTCAATAGGAAGGAATATAATTCACAAAGCAATAAGAAGAAGAACAGGTGTTTCATAATGAGATGTGTTTTCCCTGCCATAAAGATGGGTCACTCAAATAAAATTAATCTCTGGTAATAAACCTTTTTTCTGAGAAAGACCCCCAATTTAGATTCTTCTGTGTAGTCAAGAGAGGGGCAGAAGTTTCTTTTGGGCCCAGAGGGCCTTGATTGCCTTCAGCTCAAAATAATCTTCATGCCAAAGTGGCCCATCTTGGGGCAGCTTGCCCTTGGCCCCATCACTATCTTTGGCCATTTCCTTTCACATTCATGAATTGGGCTGTTACTTGGCAGTTTTTGCCACAGTTGTAGCTGCAGCTGTCACTGGCAGATGTTGGTAGAATTGCTGTTGAGCTATGAAATCCAAGGAAAAACACACAGGATTCTTCTTACTTTAAAACATTTTATTGGGTAACTGATTCCTATACCACAGTAGCCTTTATGATGGGAAACTCATAGGCCAAACTGAGATTTTGTAGTTGAAAAATTCTCAAATCTAAAGGCTAAATTAGGGGCACCTGGGTGACTTAGTTAAGTGTTCAAATCTTGATTCTGGCTTGGGTCATGATCTTAGGGTTCTGATATCAAGCCCCACATTAGGCTCTGTGATCGAAGGGGAGAGCCTGCTGGAGATTCTCCCTCCCCCTCTCCCTCTGCCCCTGCCCCCTGCATGCTCTCGCTCTCAAATAAGTAAATAAATCTTTTTAAAAAAGGCTAAATTAAATATACTCCTTATACAAGTTTAAGTGATGGACTATCCACATAAGAGATGTGCAATCAGGAAGTCTGGCTGGGCACTAAAATATGGACATAAATAAAAAATGTTTTTGGTAATGTGCACGTGTGTGTGTGTGTATGTATGTGTATATATATATGGAATAACTTTTTTTATCACGTAACTCAATAAATGGATATCCCGATGTTAATTAAATACCTTTTTCCTAAATCTTACCATTGAAGTAGAAAATATCAGTGGCAGACAGAAGATTCTTCAGCCACTAGGAGTTAAACCTGTAGACAGTAAGTGTTGGTACTTGTGTCTCTTGTTTCTGGCCTGCAAGTAAGCACAAGAGGAAATAATTAAATTATGTTGGAAAACTCACAGATAAGTTTATTTACCTGTATAAGGTGATGGATGTGTTAATTAACTTGATTGTGGTAATTATTTCACAAAACATATTAAATTACCATGTTGTATGCCTTAAAGAAAGAATTAAATTATAAAACAATTATACATTGAATGAATGAATTTGAATCACCGTATCAAAGCTTAGACAAAATAGCATCCTAGCTCTAAAACCTTGACTATAACTTTTAAACATATTAAGGTATCTAAAAAAGAATGTGTATCTGAGGCACCTGGGTGGCACAGCGGTTAAAGCATCTGCTTTCGGCTCAGGGCGTGGTCCCGGTGTTATGGGATCGAGCCCCATATCAGGCTCCTCCGCTATGAGCCTGCTTCTTCCTCTCCCACTCCCCCTGCTTGTGTTCCCTCTCTCACTGGGTCTCTATCTCTGTCGAATAAATAAATAAAATCTTAAAAAAAAAAAAAGACTGTGTATTAAAAGGTATGGTGGGTGCCTTCCATGAAAATATAGGAGGCAAAAGTGGCAGAGGTAAATATTGATTCACATCCTAGCCGTGTACACACAAGAAAGTACCTGGATAAGCTGACCAGATTTTGGTGATAACAGATAATACAGCATTAGAGCCTGTGAAGTGGTGACCGAAAGGTGAGATGTTTCCTCTTTCATTCAAATTCACTGTGCTTATTCTCATGACGTCAACAGATCAAAACAAAACAACAAAAAACAAACAAAACCATTTTTTTTAACATTTTATTTATTTATTTGAGAGATAGAGTGAGTGAGAAAGAGAGCACACTTTTAAGCAGGGGCACAGGGAGAGGGAGAAGTAGGCTCCCTTACTGAGCAAGGAGCCCGATGCGGGGCTCGATCCCAGGGTCCTGGGATCATGACCTGAGCCGAAGGCAGATGCTTAACCGACTGAGCCACTCAGGCACCCCCAAACAAAAACCTT
The DNA here is from genome assembly GCF_002007445.2 of Ailuropoda melanoleuca. NCBI lineage: Eukaryota > Metazoa > Chordata > Mammalia > Carnivora > Ursidae > Ailuropoda > Ailuropoda melanoleuca. The sequence continues at coordinate 69,186,180 of NC_048223.1, read as the reverse complement.
TTAAATATACCTTTCTAAGATACAAAATTAAAAGGTTTTATAAAATTTCATATTTATAGCTTATCTTATAAAATTAGATCATCAGGCAATACTGGGCCTGTATCTTTTCTTGACAAAAATTCACTGAAATTGAGTATTCGATGCTCCCTATAGAAAGGACATTTCATCCTTAGTTCGTGCACAATCTCCACCATTTCCCATTTTATTCCTCACACTAAAGCCATTTTGATAGCAGTGACTATCATTGCATTTCTACTTTCATATTAAATTTTTATTTTATTTTCATATTAAATTTATAAAATTTAATATATCCTTTTCCCATGTTTCTGTCAAAAGTGGGAAAATGGAAGTAGCTACAAGGATGGAAAGCATTGGTCATGCCCTGGCTAACATCTACTATTAAGTAACAGTTTTATTTCTAAATAGTAAAATGAAAAATTAGCACATTCTTGGCAATGTTTAAATATTAGTTGGACTCTCAGTACAATGCATTTTGGGAATGACGAAATTTACAGATTTATAGAGTGATGAATTCACTCAGTTAACGTCACCTTATGAAGACTGCTGTGGGAATGTTTTTAATTCAGAATTTAATAGATTCCTTCCCAAATGTGCACCATACTGCAAAACGACAAAGATACATGCAACTAATAACAATTGTTAACCACATAGAACAGCTGATTATCCCTTGAAATCTGAGTCTCAAGTTGGATATATGTGTGAAGGGAAATTATGAAAGTCACTGAGTTCAAGAGGTTTAGAAAATTTGTTATTAATGTAGTATAGTGAACATTTGGGGCAAAACATCAACTGATGAGTCTGCTTCCTCACAATATTTTAAAGGCCAATCTTAAACAATTAGATATTTGTGAGAAATAATGTACTACCTCTTACCAATGCTGGTATCATCCAGAAGCTCTAACCTAGAAAGGCTAAAAGATTTGCTAAAGGAAGTATGCTACCTTCTGTCTTTCCTATTATGTCTTTATCCTGGTGGTGTTGAGTGTATTTAAAGGGACTCACTGTGTGGACCAGCTCATCTTTTTCTCTAGTCTTCTCCCTGCCTCAATTAAAGGAAAAAAAAAAGTATTCACATGAATTACAAAATAAGTCATTAAAAAATTATGAATTATGTTTTTATGGTAAGCAGAACTTCAGTTTATATTTTATATGTTTATGTAACTTTTATTGTTATACAAAGAACACATGTGCAATGTAGAGTATAGGAAAATATAGATAAAAAATAAAAAATAAAATAAAAGCTACCTATATTCTCATCACCTAGATAGACATAACGCTATTGATATTTTGGAATAGATTCATTCAGACATAGGTTTTACTTTTCTAAGTTTATTGTAAGTGAAATAATATTTGAATTGGGAGTTTCTTCTAAATTTTAAAATGATAAGAAATATCCATGAATGTTAATTAATTGGATTGTCCATACCACAGATGTTTCATGACTTTCAGAATCTACTCTGTGGCTCTAGAATGTAAAGAACAAAACCAGGTGGCTTTTCACAGTATCAACTAGACATTGACAGAATACCAAACAGTGATACCAGGAATGAACTTAGACAAGATATTTGAAAGGGAGAAGGAATGTTTTATCTTCTGGCTTTCTTGAAGCAGTTTCTTAGAGTAAAATCTCAGATTGTTGGACTAAACACATCTAAACCACATATCCCTTGGTAAGTTCTCCCCAAATTAAACTACATTGGGTTGACAAGTCTACTGGAAACCCAATTAAATAGCATTATCAATATATGACAGATGTTTTGCCTCATTATATTCTGTTTGGGAAGCTATGAGGTAAATATTTTGCTAAGCTTAACTACCTAATCTTTAATAAATACACGAATATTGCCTCTTTAACTTGAAAACACTAAAGTTCACATCAGAATTTTATGGTGCCATGGTTCCATATAAACTGTAATCATTCTTTACTAAACAATATGCAAATGGTTTAATGGTTCTTTGACACCTGTGAATATATTTGTTAACTACACTTTACAAGTCACATGGCTTTGAAATAAGTAATAAAATTAACCCATGTATTTAAATATACGTAGCCCCTTCTTCAACAAAATCCTTATCAAAATTTGACTAAATACTAGAGTAAAGGAATAATCTTTGCTACATAAAGATGATATTTTTACTTAAGCTGGCAGAATTTGGGGAAAACTCTTCTTTGATTCTGCCAAATTCATCTGGAAGAAAATCAACCCGCAATTGTCTCACAAAGTCTAAATAAGTGTTAGCACAAAACAGTCTCTTTTTTTTTTTTCAGGGATTTGTTTTGAGAACAATTTATCCTATGCCTCCGTATGTCTCCCCTCCCTCTTTCATTTTTCTCCTGTCATGGGAAAAGAAAGCAGCCAATATATCTGAAGTCTGAAGCCAAATCTAGTTTTTTCGGTAAAATGTGAAGTTCAGCCTCCAAATATTTAATTATGTATAAAACTGTACAAAAGGTATTTAATAAAGCGAGGCTTATATCAGAGGAAAAATCTTTCAAAACAAAGCAACTCCTATTATGTACTTCAAATCAGACACAAATTTATTTTTAAAATAGGAGAGAGAGAGAGAATGTGAATGTATTTGTTTATTCTCACCTCTTACTCACAAAACCAGAAGAAAAATTGGCTTCCAGAAAATTTCTAACTACTCTTCAAGGTCTGTTTAAGCTTCCTAATACAGAATACTAATAGTTTCTCCCAACTCTATTTTTCCTTTTCAATTAACTCCAACTGTGGGATACATGAAATTCCTGGAATGAGTTTACTATCTGACTGGAAAGGTGAACATGTGACCAAGTGTAAGTCCTTAACACAATCTATCACAGAGTAGTTCATTCAGTGTTAGGCATTTGAGCCAGGTCAGGCTAATTAGAATGACTCTCAGGAAACTTGTCTGGAATTCCAGAAAAAAAGAGCCTTTATCAGATGATGTGATGTGCTAGGCACTCAGAATTATAATAGACCTGGTTGAAATATGATATTAAAGGGATAGGATTCATTTTTGGTTGATTGGTGTGTTTTTATGGTAAAACTCTGGAGGGGTCAGATTGAACATCAAAGTAAAATGGGTTCTGTAGTACTTAATTACTCATTAGCTCAGTTCCCTGGAAGTCTCAATGCCAAGCAAGATGGTCTAATTATTATTGATCCAATTGCTTTATATCTTGGAAAGATTGTTTTAGTAGTATTAGAATTTGAAGCATTTTTCTGCTTGTGTTGTACTAATACCAATATAACTGTCATCCGTCATACACACAAAATATATTTACGAGCTGAGCCTTAAATTAAAATGACTTTTACTTCTCTTTTTAGAGAGAAAAGAAAACATGACAATCGTCTACATAAGAAAAGTCCCATAAAATATTATATAATTTTCATCCAACAGTGAAAGTAAGGCCATGACAAACAGAACTTCACGTATATCTTAGACTTTGTAGCACTCTCAAGTGAAGATCACATATTCATCTAAACTTCAGCATTTTAAGGCTTAAAGAAAAGAAATACTCAAGCTATCATCATGAAACACTCTTCTAATGTCCTTGAAGACTTGATATTCTGTACACAATTTCTGCATTGCAACCATATGCTTACATGTCTTTATGCTTACAAGACTTTAAATTCATGGAAAGGAGGGGCTACATCTTTTTTATCTTCCACCCACAGTTTCTGAAGCATAATAGGTATTAAACTAATGACTGTCATATTAAAGAGCACTTTGAATGCTTTCTTCTGTTGTCACCAGTCTCCAATTTACATGAACCAAAACATGCTCTTTCCAGTCCCTCTTCATAACTCTTGAGTAAGATAAATCATTAATTTAATTGACTTGCCTCATTACAAATTCATGTTATTCAACTCCCATTATAACTTCAATGACCCAAGTCCATATATTTATTATGAGATATTCCACTCGTCATAAGAAATTAAAAATTTTCTTATTATTTTCACAATCTTGAGTGATCCCATCTTCCCTTCCATTTGTTCAACCCTCATACTTCCTACTTCATAGGGAAATTTGACACAATCCAATGTGAGCACTTATCTTTTCCTTTATCTCAAGAAGTAGCTACATTTTTAGCTCTTTTTATCATGTTTTCTTCTTTATAGAGGTAAACCCTATTCTGTGACCTTGACTCAACTATATTCCCTTCTTTACCTATCTTTAATCTATTTCTTCAAATTGTTACTACTAGATTTCAAGTTTCTTGAACCATAGATCTATTTTGATCATCGTGGTATTTCTTCCTTCCTCCTGGACATAAGTTATGTATGGTCTTGAAAAGAGCAAATAAATATTTGTTTAAGTATTTAATACTCTCTTCAATTAATGAGGAATATTTCATATGTCACACAAAAATAACCCAATCATATTGTATAGGTCTTTTTTTTTGGGGGGGGTGCCATAGAATAGTAGCTATTTGTCTATATGCAAAACCATGAGAATTTTAATACACAAGTTGGGGAAAACATCAAACATCACTTTTCAATTTCTTCGTGCATATGTATACATCTCTTTGAACATTGGTTCAGAAAGTGAAATCATTGGCATTACCTCAATCTCTTTCTTACCTTATTATCATCATACTTCTTTGTTTCACCACATTATGCCTTCCTAATTAATGGTGTTTGGAGGCTCTAAATTTCTGCACGCCACTGAAATTTCCTACTTCACTCAATTGGCTTTCCTTCTTACATTCTTATTAAGAAATTAATATAAGTACTTTCTTTCTTGCACAGCACATTAAAGACATTTCAGACTTAAAAAGTTGGAGGAATGCCATCAAAAGAACTTTTCTAAATTATTTGCAAACACTACACCTAAGACCTAATATGATTATATGAAATTATGACAATGAATAACTTGTACAATCTTAATAATCTGTTCTGCCCACAACGCAGTTTTCAAACTAATGTACTTTTGTTCAATATAATTAAAGGGTTTTCTTTTCAAATATATTTTCTAAGCATACTTTCTACTTCAGAAAAATTTACTTTGAGAAAACTGGTGACAAGGTCTTCTACATGAAAAGAAGCATCCCTTAGAAGCACCTTGTTTTATATGTTGCCATAGCAATGTGGCTGTCCATCCTTGCAGGGATCCAGTCACCAACTAAGAAGAAAGACATTCTGCCAAATAAAAGCAATTAATAAATCTTAACATATCGTATCTTAAAAGAATGATCTAAAAGAATTTGCCAATCCGTGTTCTCTAAAACACTCTAAGAGTAATTCCACTAAAAAAGGATTTTCCCTCTCAGAGATTCAGAATACATATATGCTCAGTAAGGCTTGAAGAAATTCTGTGTTAAACAAGGCTTTCAGTCACCACAGAATTTTTACACGTATAAGATTTATTTCTCAAAACTGCATTTCAGAACATGCTAAATGCTATGGTGAAGTCAGAATTTTCAAACGGCACGACCTTTAATGTACTTACAATTAAAATTAGGAAAGCATAACCAATATACGAAATCACTGTATAACATATAAAACATCATATTTGAATTATAGATGTAGTCCCAAAGGTAAAAGAGCGTAATGTATAAAATGTATTTCCAAAGTATACTTACTCATACTGTTTGAGAAACACACAATGATGTTATTGTCTATGGTACTGTAAATAGCTTAATAGGCTACCACGGCTTCAATTCCAATCTAAGTCCAAAGCAGCATAATACACTAAGAAACACAATAACAGCACATAGCAAATTTACACTCGCTTATACTTTAGCAAATTTATACTCATTTATATTATATAATAATTACAAATTATTACAAGTAAAATTAAATCAAGAGAGGTACAGATCCAGAACTCTAGGACAGAGATTACTTCCAAATAAAAAGCCATAGACATCTGGTTGCAGCTCCAACATTGTAAGGAATTAAAAGTTGTCATTCCCATCCTCACAACAAAGAAACTTCTGAACAAACTGATAATCAATGACTTTTCTTAAAAGTGTCAGAGTATTAAGGTCACAGGGCAAATAATCACCATAAAACCTGGATAAACCCAAAAAATAATAATAATACAGAGAATCAGTTTAACTGAAACAGAAACTGATGGAGCAAGAAACTGACAGGAATACTTAAATAGTAATTTTGATGAATCATTAGATGGTTTTAGTGAATGAACTCGAGAGTTAAAAACTCTTGGGGGCTAAATCTTAGTGGGGGAACCTATACTTTTATGTGTTGTATTTCCAAGAGCACCACCAAATTTTTGCAGAAAATATAAGAGAAAAAAATTATCTCCTATTTCAGGCAAAGAGAGGGGGAAAAGTAACCATTTTGGAATAGGACCAGAGCTTTTTCTATAACAGTGGCCTTCTTTCTAAGAAAAACTACATTATCAAAGTCTTATCTGACTTGGGGAAGGGCAACTAATCAATTCAAGGCTCCTTTCTGTCTCATGTAAGGGAGAGGCTAGGTAAAAAAAGGCTATGAAACCCTTCTGACATAACAGTTCAGAAATTTAAGCCACTAAAAAAACATAAGATTTAATTATAAAATAACAGAACACTTCTCCCCCTAATACTTCACCACCACATCAACAAAGTTCCAGGATAACAACAGTGTTTACACCAGAGAAAGCCACAAGACAGACTCTATTTCAGAAGGGACTCTTGGGAAACCCAAAGATAGTAGGAGAAGAAAAAAAAAAAAAGAACGAAAGAAAATTAGAGTAAATTGAAGTGTCTGGAAGCTACATTTACAATAAATATTAAAGCCCAACCCTTAGCCAGATGTCTTAGTCAGTTTGGGCTGTTATAACAAAATAACACAGACTGGGTGGCTTAAACAACAGTCATTTATTTTCCACAGTTCTGAAGTCTGGGAAGTCCAATATCAAGATTCTGGCAGATTCAGAGTCTGGAGAGAGCCTTCTTTCTGGTTTACAGACAGTTATCCTTGTTGTGTCCTCACATGGCCTGTCCTTGGTCCAGGCACACAGAGAAAGCAAGAGATCTCATGTCTGTTCCTCTTTTTTAAGGGCATTAATCTCACCATGACAGCCTTACCCTCATGACCTAATCTAACCTTAATTATCTCCCAAAGACTCCACCTACAAATATCATCACAGTAGGGAATTAGGCCTTAAACATACGAATTTGAGGGAGGGGTGGAACACAGACATTCAGTTTACAAGTGAGATTAACATAAAGCCTCACACTAAAGCTTAATTACTTCCATTCATATTATCTAATATATCATGTTTGAGTTTCAATGAAAAAAAAATTACACGGCATTCTAAAAGGAATGAAAAATACAACCTGAAAAGACAAAGCAAGCATCAAAACCAGACTTAGATATAACACAGATTTTGGAATTATCATATAAGGAATTTAAAATAACTATAATAAATATCTTAAGGGTTCCAACTGAAAAACTAGATAACATATGAGAACAAATGAGTGACATCAACAGAGATATGGATCTCAAAAGGGATCAAGAGGAAATGCTGAGATTAGAAAAAATCGTAATGGAAATGAACAATGCCTTCAATAAACTCATCAGCAGACTAAATAGCCAAGGAAGTGATCAGTGATCCTGAAGATATGTCAATAGAAACTTTGTAAACTTAAATGAAAATAGGAAAAGGGATTTTATGAACAGAACAGAAATCCCAGAACTGTGAGACAATTACAAAAGGCATAACTCGCATGTAAATTAGCAGTACCAAAAAAGGAAAAGAAAGAAAGAAAGGAGCAGAAAAAATATTTAGAGTGACATAGCTAAGTATTTTCCAAAATTTATGGCAGACACCAAACCACAGATCCAGGAAACTCAGAGAACACCAAGCATGATGCATACTAAAAATTTACACTTAGGCATATGATAGTCAAACTGCAGAAAATCAAAGACAAGTAGAAAATCCTAAAGATTGCTGAGAAAAAAACCACTTTACTGATAGAAGAACAGGAATAAGAATTACATGGGACTCCTCTAAAGAAACCATGCAAGCAAGAAGACAGTGAAGTGAAATATGCAATTTTTTAAAAGAAAAAATACTAACCTAGAGTACTGTACACAGCAAATTATGTTAAAAGTGAATGAGAAATAAAGACTTTCTCAGACAGAAGAGTCAACTTCTCACCAGTCAACCTGCCTTATAAGAAATGTTAAAAGAAGTTCTTCAACAGGAAGGAAATGATATAGATCAAAAACTCCAACCTACATAGAAAAGAAGAGCACCGGAGAAGGAATAAGACAAGTAAAATCTATTTTCTTATTCTGAATCCATCTAATAACAATAATATCAACAGCATTTTGGTTGATGATAAGTAAAATGAATGACATCAAAATTATAAAGGATAAGAGAGAGGTATTAGGAATATTCTGTTAGAAAATACCTTTACGAAGCAGTTTGGTGTTATTTCAAAATGTAATTAGATTAGATGTAAACATATATTGAATACTCTAGGGAAAATACTTAAAATTTAAGAAGTATTGTTTAATACACTGAGAGGAGAGAAAATTGATTCTTATCAAATGATCAGTTAAAACCAGAGAAGATAGAAAAGATTTTTGAAAAAAGAAAAAGTACAACAAATAGAAAACAGTTACAAACATCACAGATATTAATCCAACCACGTTAATAATTCCTTTAATATGAATAGTCTAATACAACAACTGAAAAACAGAGACTATTAGAGTGGATAAAAAACAAGACCCATTACATGTTGTTTACAAAAAACCCACTTTAAATACAAAGAATCAGAAGAATTAAAAGTGAAGGCATGGAGAAATATATATATCATGCTGACACTAATTAAAAGAAAGATGAGTAGCTACCTTAATTTTATACAAAGCAGATTTTAGGATAAAGAAAAGTATCATGGACAAAGAGGGATATTACAATTTCTAAAGGGCTCAGTTCTACAAGACATAAAATTCCTTAACGTGTATGCACCTAACAATAGAGCATTAAAATATATGGGGCAAAAGCTGATAGAACTGCAAAAAAATTATCTACTATTAATAGCTGGAGACTTCAACACCCCTCTTTCAGTAATCCATAGATCAACATGAGAAAAAAACAGCACAGATAGAGTTGACCTGAAGAACACTATCAATCACCTTGATCTGATATTTATAGAATGCCCCAGTCCGGTACCAGTAGAATATACATTATTCTTAATCTCTCAAAGAACACTTACAAGACAGGACACATTCTGGGCCATAAAATACATCTTAAATTTATTTTTTCTTTTTATTTTCATTTTCAGATTTATTGAGATATAACAGCAAATAAAAATATGTATATTTAAGGTGCACAATGTATTTTAATAAACATACACATTGTTAAACAATTAAGAAAATCAAGCTAATTAACATATTCATTACTGCACATAGTTACCAATTATTTGTGTGCTGAGATATTTTACATCTATTCTCTTAGCACGTTTCAATAATACAATATTGTTAACTATAGGCACAATGTTATACAACAGACTTCTAGAACTTATTCATCTTGCATAACTGAAACTTTATACAAAATAGCAACTCTCCATTTCCCCCTCCCCTCAGCCCCTGGCAACCACCAGTCTAGTCACCCTTTGTAAGAGTGCAAATTTTTTAGATTCCATGTATAAGTGAGATCATGCAGTATTTGTTTTTGTGTGTCTGGCTTGTTTATATTAGCATAATGAATTCTAAATTCATCCATGTTGTCACAAATGGAAATATTTCCTTATTTTTTATGGCTGAATAACATTCCATGTTATACATACATACATATATATATACAGTATATCCTATACTGTATTGATTACTGTACCTTTCTATATGTAGTATGCTAGATATATATATATATGTATGCTACATATATGGATAGATCTCTAGATATAGATGTAGATCTATCATCTATCTATTTATCTATACATATAGAGCAACATTATTTACAATAGCCAAGATTAGGAAAGAGTATATCACTTTTTCTTTATCCAGTTATCTGTCAATGAATGGACACTTGGATTGTTTCTTAATCTCGGCTATTGTAAATAATACTGCTCTAGACATGGGAATGCAGATATTTTTAAATTTGTACCCAGGAGTAGGATTTCATTTCTTAAATATGTACCCAGAAGTAGGATTGCTAGATAATATTGTACTTCTATTTTTAATTTTTTGAAAAATATCCATTCTGTTTTTGATAATAGCTGTACCAATTTACATTCCCACCAACAGTGTACCCTTTTTCCATATAACTTATCTATTGTCTTTTTGACAAGAGCCATCCTAACAACTATGAAGTGATATTTCATTGTAGTTTATATTTGCACTTTCCTGATGATGTTGAGTACCTTTCCATACATCTATTGGCCATTTCTATGTCTTTTTTTTTTCTTAGAAATATTTATTCAGGTCCTTTGACCATTTTTGAATTGGGTTATTTGGTTTTTTTCTTCTGAGTTGTATTAATTCCTTCCATATTTTTAATATTAACCCCATATTTTCTCATTCCATAAGTTGCTCTTTTAATTTGTTGTTTCCCTTGCTGTACAGAAGCGTTTTAGTTTGATGTAGTCCCACCTTTTTATTTTTGCTTCTGCTGCCAGTAATTTTGGTGTTATATCCAAAGATCATTTCCCAGACTAATGCAAAAAAGCCTTTCCCCTATGTTTTCTTCTAGTAGTTTTATGATTTCAAGTCTTAAATTGAAGCCTTTAGTCCATTTTGAATTGATTTTTATGTATGGTGTGATTGGAATCCAATTTTATTTTTATGCATGTGGATATCCAATTTTCTCAGCACCATTTACTGAAGGGACTATCCTTTCATCATTGTGTGCTTTTGGCACCCTTGCTGAAGACAAACTGAGGGCAGATGTGAGGTTTTATTTTTGTTTTCTAGTCTATTCTATTGGTCTATGTGTCTCTTATTATATGAATCCCATACTGTATTGATTACTGTACCTTTCTAATATAGTTTGAAATCAGGAATTGTGATGCCTCCAGTTTCGTTCTTCTTGATCAAGATTGCTTTGGCTATTCAGGGTCTTTTATGATTTCATATACATTTTAGGATTGTTTCCCTTTTTTGTGTGAAAAATGTTACTGAAATTTTGATAGGGATTGCATTGAATCTGTAGATTTCATTGGGTTATGTAGATATTTTAACAACATTAATTCTTCCAATCCATGAATATAGGATATTTTTCCATTATTTGTGTCTTCAATTTTTTTGATAATGTTTTATGATTAAGCTGAAAGTTCTTTAACCTTCTTGGTTGAATTTATTCCTAAGAATTTTATTGGTTTTGATGTTATTGTTAATGACATTATTTCTTTATTTGATTTTCAGATAATTCATTCGTAGTATATAGAAATACAATTAATTTTGTATGTTGATATTGTATCCTACAACCTTACTAAAATCATTTATTAATTCTAACAGTCTTGTTGTGGAGTCTTTTGGGTTGTCTATGTTTAAAATTATGTTATCTGCAAATAGACAATTTTACTCTCCCTTCCAATTTGAATGTTTTTAAATCTTTTTCTAGTCTGACTGCTGTGGCTAGGACTTCTAGTACTATGTTGAATAAAAAAAGCAAAAGTGGGCACCTTTTTCTTATTCTTGAGCTTAACAGAAAAGCTTTTCAGTTTTCACCATGAAGTATGTTAGGTGTGGGCTTGTCATATATGGCCTTTTTTATATTGAGGTAAATTCCTTCTATACCTAATTTGTTGAGAGCTTTTATCATGAAAGAATGCTAAATTTTGTCAAATGCTTTTTCTGCACCTATTGAGATGATTATATGACTGTTATCCTGCATTCTGTTAATGTGGCCTACCACATATATTAATATGCACATATTGAACCATCCTTGCATCCCAGGAACAAGTCCCACTTGATCTTGGCTTATTATTCTTTCAATGTGCTGTTGACTTTGGGTTTAAGTATTTTTTTGAAGATTTTGTATTTATGTTCATCAGAAATATTGGCCTGCATTTCTTTTCCTGGCAACATGATAAACATTATAAAAGTACTTATTCAGTTACTTTATTAGTTTAACCTGTATGCATTGAGCAACTACTATGGTCCAGGCATTGAGCCAGCTATTTGGGTTACAATGGTGAATGAGAGAGTCACAGCATCTGCCTCTATAATTTTGAGACTATGGAGAAAGACAATTAAACAAATGATTACAGAAAATATGAGGAGTATTTTGCCAGGGGATGTATAAAGTATTATGGGAGCACAGTGTAAAGAGACATCCTTAGCCCAAGTTAAAGGGAAGTCTGGCTGTTTATAGAAGTAGTGTTGCAGACACCAGATGAGGCAGTACAATTTAGTGGTTAAGTGGCCCTGGGATGCCCAGCTCTCTGGGTTTGTATCATGGCTCCATCACTTACTGCTTGTGTGACCTTGAGCAACTTACTTAACCTCTCTGTACTTCAGGTTCCTCATCTATAAAATGGAAATCATAATTGTACCTGCCTCAGAGCTGTAACTTTTTTCTTGTACTCTTCTTCTATGGATTTGGTATCAGTGTGATGCTAGTCATAAAATGAGTTTGGAAGTGTTCCCTCCTTTTCAACTTTTTTTGTGAAAATTTGATAAGTATGTATCTTAACAGATTAAAAACTATATAAACCTTACAAAGTATGAACACAGACCACAATGAAATTAAAATAGAGTCAGTACATAAGAATAGCTATAAAATCCCAAAATACTTGAGATTAAATAAAACACTTCTACATAGTAACATGGATCAAAAAAGTTTTAAGAGAAATGAAAAAATATTTTAACTAAATTAAAATGAAAATATAATTTATCAAAATTTTTAGGATACTATAACAAATAGTGCTGAGGGATATTTATAGCACTGAATGCATATATTAGAAAAGGAGAAAAATCTAAAACCAATAATATAAGCTTCCACCTTATGAAACTATAAAAATAGCAGAAATTTAAGCCTAGAGGAAGCTGAAGAAAATAAATAACAAAAATTACAACAGAAATCAATAAATTTAAAAACAGGAAAATAGTAAAAGAAAATCGTCAAATCAAAAGTTGTTTCTTTGAACAGATCAAAAAAATTGAATGTTTAGACTATTCAGGAAAAAAAGAAAGAAAACACAAATTGCTAATGTTAGAAATGAAAGAGGGGCCATCACTATCAATCCCCTGAACATTAAAGAGATAATAAATGACTATAAGGAACAAACCTATGCCCACAAATTTGGTAACTAATATGAAATGGACTAATGATTTAAAAGACACAAACTAGCAATGCTCACATGAGAAGAAATAGATAATCAAATAGATCTATATTTTTAAAAATGATTCAATAATTAATAACTTTCCAAAAATAAATATACAAGATCTAGATGATTCTATGGGTGAAATCAACCAAATATTTAAGGATGAAATTACACCAATTCCTTACAATCTGTTCCAGAGAATAGAAGCAGTTAACATTACCTTTAAGTCATAAGACCAATATTACTCTAATACTGAAACCAGACAAAGACATTACAAAAAGGAAGACTGCAGACCAATTTCTCTTATGAACATAGATATGAAAATCATCAATGGCATTTTAGCAAATCAAATCCAATGTATTTAAGAAATTACATATCATAACCATATGGGATTTATTCCAGTTAGGCAAGGGTGGTTCAACATTCAAAAACCAGTTAATCTAATTCATCACATCCATAGACCAAAGAATGAAAAATCATATAATCATTATCAGTTTATAAAGAAAAAGTATCTAACTAATTAAACACCCATTTATGACTTAAAACAAAAAACCTCTCAGCAAACAAAGAATAAAGAAGAACTTCCTCAACTTGATGAAGAACTTCTACAAAAGATTTATAGATAATATTATACTTAATGGTGAGCAATTGGATGTTTTCCTCCTATGACTGAGAATAAGGCAAGAATGCCCCCCCTCACCACTCTTAGCACCAAACTGAAGGACCTCAGTAGTGCAATAAGATAAGAAAATTAATTAAAAGTTATACTAATTGAGAAAAAAGAAACAAAATTACTTCTATGATCAGTTAATAGATGATATGACTGTTTATGTAAAAAATTCAAGAGAATTTAAAAACAATAAGAACAACAAAAACAGGGGCGCCTGGGTGCACAGCATTTAAGCATCTGCCTTCGGCTCAGGGCGTGATCCCAGCGTTATGGGATCGAGCCCCACATCAGGCTCCTCTGCTATGAGCCTGCTTCCTTCCTCTCCCACTCCCCCTGCTTGTGTTTCCTCTCTCGCTGGCTGTCTCTATCTCTGTCAAATAAATAAATAAAATCTTTAAAAAAAAAAAAAGAACAACAAAAACAAACATCCTGGAGCTAATAAGTAATTATAACAAGGTTGTTGTAGGATACAAGATTAATATTCAAAGTAAATCACTTTTTTATATACCATTAATTTACAAGTGGAATTTGAAGTTTAAAAGTACAGTACTATTTACATTAGCACCAAAGTGAAATACTTGGGTAAAAATTTAAGAAAATATATACAGGATCTTATAAAGAAAACTATAGAACTCTGAAGAAAAATCAAAGAAGATACAAGTAAATGTGGAGGTATTTCATGCCTATGAACAGGAAGATTCAATATTATTAAGGTGTCAATTCTTTCCATCTTGATCTATAGATTCAATACACTCCAAATAAAAATACCAGCAAGTATTTTGTGTATACCAACAGAGTGATCCTAAAGTTCATATGTTAAGGCCAAAGATGTAGAATAAACAGCACAATTATGAAGAAGAAAAATAGAAGAAAGAGAAAGAGGAGGTAAAGCAAAAGGAGGAGGAGAAGAACAACAAAGTTGAAGGACTGATGTTATACAACTTCAAAAATCAATATTAGGCTACAGTAGTCAAGATAGTGTGGTATTGGTGATGGAATAGACAAGAAGATCGGAAACAAAACGGGGAACAGAAAAAGACCCTCTCAAATATCACTGACTGATCTCTAAAAAGAATCAAAGATAGTGCACTGGAGAAAGAATCATCTATTCAACAAATGGTGCTAGAACAATTGAATATCTGTATACAAAGAAAAAAAATGGATCCAGATACAGACCTTATACCTTTTACAAAAAATTAACTCATAATGCATCATAGACTTAAATGGAAAATTCAAAGCTACAAAACTTCTAGAAGACAATATAGGAAAAAAATCTAAGTGACCTCTGGTTTGATAATGACGCTTCAGTTATAGCAATAAAAGTATGAACCATAATAGAAAATATAATTGAGAAGCATTTTATTAAAATTAAAACTTTGTTCTGTGAAAGATATTGTTGAGAGAACAGAAAGACAAGGCACACACTGAGAGAAAATATTTACAAAGCATTTATCTGATAAAGGACATACCCAAAATATACAAAGAACTTAATTTTCCACCTCAAGAAACTAGAAAAAGAACAAATGACACATAAACATAGTAAAAGGAAAGAAATAACAAAAATTAGAGCAGAAATAAATGAAATACAGACTAAAAAGACAAAGAGAAATCATTGAAACCAATCAACTAAAGTTGTTTCTTTGAAAAGATACAGAAACACAAGTCTTTAGTTAGACTCAACAAGAAAAAAAAAAGTGAGGACACCTAATTAAAATCAGAAATGAAAAAGGAAATATCACAACTGATACCACAGAAATACAAAGAATCATAAGAGACTACTATGACCAGTTATATACCAACAAATTACACAACCTGGAAAAAGATGATACATTTCTAGAAATATACATTCTACCAAGACTGAACCATGATGAAATAGAAAATCTTAACATACTGATTACTAGTAAGATTAAATTAAAACCTCCCAACAAATAAAAGTCCAAAACCTGATAACTTCACTGGTGAATTGTACATTCTATACAATTCTATGCTAATGAAGAATTAATACCAGACTCTTCCAAAAAAATAAAAGAGGAAAAAACTCTTCCAAACTCATTTTATAAGCCCAGCATAACACTGATACCAAAACCAGACAAAGACCCCACAAAGAAAATAATTACAGGCCAACATCCTTGATGAATGTAGTCACAAAAATCCTCAACAAAATATTAGCAAAACAAATCCAACAATGTATTAAAAGAATCATATCCCACGTTCAAGTGTAATTTATTTTAAGGATGTAAGGATGGTTCATCACCTGCAAATCAGTCAATGTGATACACCACATTCACAAAATGAAGGATAAATATCATATAATCATCTCAAAGGTTGCAGAAAAAGTATTTGACAGAATTCAACATCCATTTATGCAAAAATTCTCAACGAAGTGGCTATAACGTACTTCAGCATAATAAACCCCACATATGACAAGCCCATAGCTAATATCACACTCAATAGTGAAGAGCTGTTCCGCTCAGATCACGAAAAAATTAAGATGTCCACTCTCACCACTTTCATTCAACATGGTATTGGCATTCCTAGCCACAGCAATTAGGCAAGAAAAAGAAATAATATACAACCAAATTGGAAAGGAAGAAGTAAAATTCATTGTTTGCAGATGACATAATATTATATATAAAACCCTTAAAGACTCCACAAAAACAAACAAAAAATTGCTGGAATTAATAAACTAATTCAGTAAAGTTACAGTCTACAAAATCAATACACAAAAATCTGTTGTATTTCTATACACTGACAACCAACTATCAGGAAGAAAAATTAAGGAAACCATCCTATAAACAATTGCATCAAAAAAACCCCAAAATACCCAAGAACAAATATAACCAAGAAGGTGAAAGACCTGTACACTAAAAACTACAAGACATTAATGAAAAAAAAATTGAAGAAGACACAAACAAATGGAAAGATATTCAATGTTCATGGACTGGAAGAATCAATATTGTTAAAATGTTCATACTACCCAAAGCAGTCTATAGATTCAGTGTAATCCCTATCAAAATTCCAGTGGCATTTTTCAAGGAAATAAAACAAATAATCCTAAAATTTGTGTGTAACCACAAAAAACCTCAAATAGCCAAAGGAATCTTGAGAAAAAAGAACAAAGCTGGTGGCATTACACTCCCTGATTTCAAACTATTTTATGAAGCTATAGTAATTAAAACAGTGTGATATGGGCATAAAAACAGACACATATATCAATGGAACAGAACTGAAAGTCCAGAAATAAACCCATCATATATATATATATATATATATATATATATATANTAAATGGAGAAAGAACAGTCTCTTCAATAAACGATGTTGGGAAAACTGGAGAGACACATGCAAAAGATTAAAATTCAACTAGTGTCTTATACCATACACAAAAATTAACTCAAAATAGGTTAAAAACTTGAATGTAAGACCTGAAACCATAAAACTACTAGAAAAAAATATAAGCGGTAAGCTCCTTGACACAGGTTTTGACATTGATATTTTTTACTCTGACACCAAAAGCACAAATAAACAAGTGGAACTACATCAAACTAAGCTTTTGCATACCAAAGAGACCAGCAACAAATTGAAAAGGCACACTACAGAATGGGAGAAAAAATTTGTTAATCATATATCTGATAAGGGGCTAATATCCAAAATATATACAGAACTCATACAACTCAATAGCAAAAAACAACCAAACAAAACATCTGATTAAAAAAAAATGGGCAGAGGATCTGAATTTTTCCAAGGAAAACATACAAATGGTGATCAGGTAGAGGAAAATATGCTCAACATCATTAATCATAAGGGAAATGCAAATGAAAGCCACAATGAGGTTTCACCTCACTCCTGTTAGAATGGCTATTACCAAAAAGATAAGAAAGAAGTGTTGGTAAAAGTATAGAGGAAAAGGAACACTTGTGCACTGTTGGTAGAAATGTAAATTGGTGCAATCACTATGCAAAACAGTACAAAGGTCCTCAAAATACTAAAAATAAAACTACCATATGAGCCAGCAATTCCACCTCTGTGTATTTAGCCAAACAAAATGAAAACCGGGGCACCTGGGTGGCTCAGTTGGTTAAGTATCTGCCTTCAGCTCAGGTCATGATCCCAGGGTCCTCAGATCTAGCCCCACATGGGGCTCTCTGCTCAGCGAGGCTGCTTCTCCCTCTCCCTATGTCCATTTGTGATCTCTCTCTCTCTGTCTCTCTAATAAATAAATAAATAAATAAATAAATAAAAATCTTTTAAAAAAAAGAAAGAAAATGAAAACAAACTCAGAAAGATACGTTCAGCGCAGCATTATTTATAATAACTAAGATATGGAAACAACCTAAGTGTTGATGATTGAATGGATAAAGATGTGATGTATATATACAATGGATATTATTCAGCCATAAAAATAAATCTCACCATTTGCAACAATGTGGATGGACCTCAAGGGCATTATGTTAAGTAAAATAAGTCAGACTAAGAAAGACAAAAACCATACGATATCCCTTATGTGTGAAATTAAAAAAACAAAAAAAAATTTCTACTTACAGAGAATTGACTGATGGTTGCCAGGAGTGGTAGATGGGAGAAATGGGGCTCAAAAGGTAAAAAGAAAAAATAATAAATATCTCATCAGTCTTTTATATTGATTACATGTTGAAATAACATTTTGGATATACTATGCTAAATAAAGTATATTAACATTTAAAAATATACATTTATAAAACAGTTAAAACTCAACAAGAAAATAACCCAATTAAAAAATGGCCAAAGATCTGAATAGACACTTTAGCAAAGAACATATAAATAGTAAAGAAGTATGTGAAAAAATGCTCAACATCATATGTCAGTAAGGAATTGCAAATTAAAGTTACAATGAGATATTACTACATACCTATCAGAATGGCTAAAAATTTCCTTAAAACCTGAAACGATTTACTGGTGAAGATGTAGAGCAACAGAAACTCACAGCTATTGCTGGTGGGAATAAAAAATGATATACCTTTGGAAGACAGTTTGACAAAACTAAATACAGTCTTATCATATAATATAGCAATCATGCCTTTGGAATGCACCTAATTGAGTTGAAAACATGTCCACACAAAACCCTTATACAAATGTTTATAGCAGATTTATTCATAAATGGGCAAAACTGGAAACTAAAATGTCCTTCCATAGGTAAATGGATAAACAACCAGAGTACATCCATACTAATAGATTATTATTCAGCAGTAAAAAGAAATGAGCTCTTAAGCCACAGAAAGAAATGAAAGAGCCTTAACAGCATATTTCCAAGTAAAAGAAGGTAGTCTTAAAATGCAACAAGTATCTAACATTCTGGAGAAGGACAAATTATGGAGACTATAAAAACATTAATGGCTTCCCTGGGGTGAGGAGGTGGAGGGAGAAAGAGACAGGTTGAGGAGGGAGAGATGAATAAGTAAAGCACAGGGGACTCTTTAAACCACTGGAGTAGTGATAAAAGTACTCTGTAAGAGACTGTAAGGGTGGATACACAATAACATGCATTTTTAAAAATCCACTGAACTGTAAAACACAAAGTCAATCTTTGTAAACCATGTAACCAATGTAAACCATGGACTTTACTTAATAGTGATGTTTCATTATTAGTTCACTAACATAACATATATACCACACTAACGCAAGATGTTAATAGAGAAAACTGGATGGAGAGGATGTATCTGGAACTCTCTATTATATTTGCTTAAATTTTCTGTAAATGCAAAACTGTTCCAAAAAAATAAAGTCTAATAATTTAAAGATAAAAAAGGAGAACTATATCTCTAGTATTTTTGCAATGGCTTTCACAACAGAATCTTTCTCAAGATAGTTTCTATGTTGACAGTAGGGTCTTTTTCCTTAACCCTTCATAACTAAGCTCCGTAACTCCATGAAATTCCCCTCCCTTGATATCTTTGTCTTATGCATGAAAGATTTTTGTCTTTAGTATGCTATTCACTGACCAAAAGCTGACTTATTAAATACTGGGCAGTGTTTGTGATCACTTGTACATTTTGGGTTATGGGTGGGGGTGAGAAGAGTTCAGAGAGTGTCTGCTTTACTTCTTTCTGAGCACAGTGCTGGTGACTGACACTCCACTGCCTTTCTCCCCTGAAATCTTCTCCTTTTCAGTTTTGGAAAAGGACACATTTATCATGAGTGAATTGACCTATTTAAAATGCATCAAACTATCAAATCTTTAAAGCCTTGTCAAGAACAGGCTTTCCTCAAGAAAAGGACTTCATGATCCAATGATTTTGCTTCACAGAAATATTTTTTTTCCCGAATTTAAACTGAATGGATTATATGCCATTTGACCTGCCTATTCCATTCTTTGTTCTGAGCACTGGTTCATATCCTTGGTTAGTTTTTTTCCACATGGACACAGTCACTTTGCTCCTGAGTTCATTAGCATATATTAACAATAAAAATATATTAGTTTCTTTTCTGACATTTTTCTTCATAATTTCCAATTTTCCACTTCTTTATCATAAGTTATGCAAAATGATCTGCCAATTTCTCTCTCATCAAAAAATATGCTAAATATTTCTTCTTGAAATGTTAGATGGCTCAGAATGTGACAAAATCACAAGGCACCGGAAGTACAGTCCTACAGTGTAATTTTATATACTAATTTGATTGGCTTTATTAGAACCAGGCTCGATTTTGGCTAAACCAGATAGTCTCTCAACTGAGGGGAATTGAGAACAGTGCCCCTCATGAAATATGAAGACAACAATAATTTATGTCAAAGTGCTAAAAATTGTGCAGACACAGGCCTGGATGTTTCCACATTTCTCTCATAACATCACTTATCAAATGTCTATTTCTCTGTCTCATCCATCTTTAAGCTTCATGAGAACACAAATCATGGCTATCATTTTCACCATTTTATCCCTAGCACCTAGCAAAATGCCTATTTATATAGGTGCTCATTAAATATTTATGAAGTAAAAAAACAAAGTAAGTAGATGAGATAATCTAATCAAATTGCAAGAGATTCTAGCAATGTGCCAGGGAATTGTACTCTATTATAAAGAATCTTCTCTATCTTCACCTCCAATCAATCCTCAAACAAGTATAATTAAATATTTCCTGTTGTTTAAAAAGTATCTAGAATTATATTTATTAACAAGCACACACACAAAAAATCTCAACTTCCATATTTTACCTAACTTTATCTACTTCATATGTCCATTTCTTAATAGACCCACACAGCTCTCCTAACTTCCTTTATACTTGTTTGCAATTATTCGCATAAAAATAGTTTATAAAAGTTTAACTATTTTGAGCATATTTGCAGTTTAATAGAACTCAGAGCCCAATCTCACGGTGAAGTGCCCATGTCTTTTGACCATTAAAAAAAAAGAGCTGTCTTTCTCTTATTGGTGTGTAGGAATTCTTTATATATTCTAGTTATGGGTTCTTCCTTGTCAAATGTATGTATTACAAATATAATCTAATCTGTGGCTATCTTTCTTTCTTTTAGTTATTTTTGGATAAACCAAAGCATTGAATGAAAAACAAGTTCCAAGAACAATGCTTATCTTGATGGTTAGTGTTTTTGTGTGTGTGTTCTGTTAAAGAAATTACCTATACAAAGGTCTTAAAGATATTATTTTATTCTATTTCCTAAAGTAATTATTGTTTTACCACTCATTTATAGGAATATAATCCATGTGAAATTGGCTTTGTGTATGAAATCAAATCTGGGTTGTTTTTTTTTAAACACATGTATTCAATTGATCCAGTTTGTAGGTACACACACAGAGAGAAGACAAGGAGAGGCTGCAGGAAGAGGCAGACCACTCCAGATGGACAGGTGGTAGTTTAACAAGCAAGGGAACTTACCAGGCTTGTCTCGAGTGACCAGAAGATGAGTAGATTTCCTAACCTGCCCGCCATAGTCTTAAGTTTATAGGGAGGCCTTAACTGGGTTCAGTCAGGTAGAGTCCAGATAGTCTCAACAACACATTGCTTTCCCAAGGCTGCATCCTTAAAAGTGGCTCTCACTGTGGGAATGGTGGGAAAAACATACATTCCAGGGCCAAGAGAGAGGGTGTGGAGCCTCCAATTACTCGGATCCTGCTTGTGGGTCAACCAGTTGCCATTTCCTCTTGAGAACCTCCTCTAACACAGCCCCCGTTGTTTCCCTACTGTGTTGCACTTGTACACTGATCATACATCAGATGAACTTATGCCTTACTTTAGGTTACCCCATAACGCCGGGGCTAAAACAAAGTCTTGTATGCAGATAGTTTATTTGGAAAGTTATCCAGGAAACTAAGAAGAGTCTAAAAAGAGTGGAACAGGTAAGGAAGAAAGCCATTAATGAGCTATTTATCACTGTGAGTAACTAGGGCTCAGTCCCTCTGAAGAACAGTATAAAATGTGCCTCCCAATTGTCCACCCTTTACATGAAGAGAGGGATCTTTGTCCACTGATACCCATTCTCTGGTCAATGGTTGTCCTGGGAGTGTTGAATTCCTTGCAATTTTAGATATGTCTGAGTGGACTAATGTCTGAGTGGACTAATGCCCTCAGAGAAGCTACACAATAGCAACAGACAAGTCCTAGGACAGAAAACAATGGATCCATGGTGCAGATGAGTTACATCTTCATGCAGCTGGTTACTGCAATGCCTAGATTAAAAAGGTGGACTGGGAAGATGTGGATTAGGACTACAAAATGCCTGATACGGTTCACCCCTTATACCAGTCAGATCTGCTCATGTTCAGTCCATCATAGAGATATCAAGAGGCCTGCTGCAACAAACCCATAAAAAGTCTGAATATAAAAGTCTGCATTTAACAACTGTTCTAAAGCTAAAATTGATATTTTTTATCCCCCTCCTTCATCAAGTCTTCTAAATTTACCTCATCCACAGACATCACTTTAGCAGTCCCAGGTAGCATTTCTCAAAGGTGACACTGATTTTCACTATTGAGTCAGTACATTCCTATGATTAACATTTTTGGGGCCTTATTGCTACAACTTTTCACTTATGGTTAAAAATGGTCCTGGACATACCAAGAGACACTCCAACAAATCCTCTGAATTTCAGGTACATTCTTTCCACCCCATTTTTCAAGCAAAAACCATAGCAACTATCACCACCAATATTTGTTTTTATCTACTAGTCAATTTGCATGAGAAAACCAAAACGAGGAGATAGTAGTTCTAGTGTCAAATTCAATAGCATCCTTACTCTACCATCTAGCAGAAGCATTCCCCTATCCTGGGGAAATAGAAAATTTAATCTACAAGAGTCTAAACTTGTGAAGAAAGGAAAAAATCTTCACAGGCTTTATCCTCTATCCTCCTCATGCATCTTTCTAAGGCATCGGACTATCAGGTACCTCCTGCATATGAGATCAAGTTAGTATGAAATCATCAATAAAGTGCCCAACATGATGTCCTGTGAATGTCAAAATGATCAAGTTCTCTTTGGATCAGCTATCACCAAGAGTAGAGCTAACATAGTCATAAAACAACACTGAATGTACTACTGACCTTTGCACACAAATATGAAATCTTTTTGATTATCTTTATAGTTGGGCTTTGGGGAAAATACATTCACTATATCAACAACTACTATGTTGTTCCATTCCAGAGAAAACACATTTAGTTAGTTTAATAGTTGTTCAATAATCCAATTTATGTTTGTATATGAAACCCTGATTAGAACTGACTGATCAATGCAAGGGAAGACTTCTGACCTAGTTGAACCAGTCAGATTATTTTCAAAGGGATATTATATTTAAACCTGAAAGTAACAGAAACTGGAAGTCAGGAGATTAGTGCTGTTAATGGCAACTATCTAGAGAGAACATCAAGAAATTTTTGATACTAAGATCCCTGGAAGGCTACCTTTATTGCTTTCCTTTCTGAGTCCTTTGTTGTTCAATTTTCCCTTCAATTTTCAATATCCTTCCAATAAATTTGCTATTTTTAAGGTAAATAGGGATGAGTTTTCTTATTTATAACAAAGTAATCTAATAAAAATAATAAATATTATTTAAAAGAACTAGCAGAGTAAACTGGCCCAATATCATGAAAGAGATTCCAATATTTTGCTCTTAGGGTCCTTATCTTGCCCACCATTTTTCTTTCCTCACATTCTGCTAGCAGATAAAGTGATACCACTTATCTATCTAAAATGCACTTATAAATAGATGTGTTTTGAGACAAAGGAACCAGTCATTCTACCAATAGCGGCAACTACTTTGATTTTTCATTTAACAAACATACCCGGCAATTATTCTAGAAGCACAAGATGGTGATTTTGTTCTCCTCCATCAATGAAAGAACTCACTCAAGAGTCCAAGTTAAGAAAGGGGCAGAAATAAATAGACAAAGTACTTGGAAAGGAGTTATATTTACCAAATTATATTTACTGTATTATTAACTCTATGGGATATTATTTGTTATGTGAGGGGGGAAAATTATCCTTCAGTAATTAAGCTGGAGAAATGCTAAGTAAAAACCAAGTTCACAGATCACTCTGATGACAGTCTTTTTGGAGCCTTTAAAAGTCAACGCATGCAATGAATCTCCAGTAGGCAGATACCGTAAAGAAACATTCTCAAATTTGACTATGAAACACTTTTCTTGTGGAACATTGGGAAAGATTAAGGTTCTGAAGTATACACTTTGTGGAATACTGTACTTGGGAGATCAGGAATTATTCGAGTTCAGTCTGTATTCTCCTCACCTTGAAGAACTAAGTCCTGGACCACAGTGATGTGTAATAAATGTTGGAAAAATAAGTGAGTAAGTATGTGAGTGAATAGTGATGAAAAGATGTGACTACTTTCTGGTTGTTTTTAGTTTTTATTAATGTTTTTAGTGAAAGGTGTTGAATGATTGGAAGAATGTATAGATACTATAGAAAGTATTTACAAACTTTATCAGTATTAATTCATCTAAGCATCAATCAAAACCCCATAATGTAGGTATTAAGATTTTCCATTTTATCAATGAACAAATGGAGGCTTGGAAATTTTTTAGCAACTGCCCAATGATACACAACCAATAGGTGGAAAGCAAGACTGGATCCTGCATTCATAACCAAGATGATGGTGTCTCTGTGTTTGTCTCAAATGTTCTGCCATTTGACAAAGACACTAATAAATAAAAGAAGTGAACAAGCTCAGCTTTTCTTTCCTTTGGGAATTGAGCTAGAAAAGGCAGGACCAAAGATTAAATGATAACTATCCTTATTTCCCATTCAGTGAGGCTGAGAGGGACAGTGGAATACCTCCAGGTAGGAATCAGTGAAAACTGGACTTGATCCCAGATCTGAAGCCAATGGACCTTTCAGTTTCCTCATTTGTAAAATGGAGATAAGACTTACAGACTACTTCGGGAGATGAAAAAATTATACATATAAGGGGACAAGTGTGATAACTATATTATTGAGTCTACAGCCAGACTACCAGAATTTGAATTCCAGACCCAATATTTTCTACATGAGTAATACTGTGTACATTATCGAACCTGCTGCTGCTTATTTTTATCATCTGTAAACTTGATTGGTAATACTCTCTACCAAAGGTTGTTGAGAGAATCAAATGGGTTAATTCATATAATGCACTTAACTAAGTGCCTCACCCATGGAAAGTACTATGTACAGGTTAGTCATAATAGGTAATCTGCAGATGGTACCTTTTATATGTATTGGTCCCATCAGCATGTAGAAAAAGCATGAGGCTTTGATAAATCTTCATTTGATTAGTCTCTGCCATTATTAGCCATATGACCCTGTCAACTTGCTTAATTTTCCTGAATATTAGTTTTCTTTTTTGTAAAAGGCAAATAAGAAAAAAACTATTATCTCACAGATTTTTCAAGAGGATTAAATTACTCATCATATCCAATGCCTGCTACATAGCAGTTTTTCAATAAAAGTTAGTATTCTCCTTTCTCCCACCCTTCCTCCTTCCCCCCTTCTTTTTACAGTAGTCTTACTCTGTGAAAGTCTTAAATACCAAGTACAGATTCAACTTGTGGTAAAACTTTCAAAGAAAGATTCGCCAAGTATAACAATGCTTTCAAGGGGGCTTTGGATGTGAATTTACCTCAGACAGGATGATAGGAAATATAGTATATCAAAATCTTTATTTCTTTCTTGGAGACAAATATGGTTTTTCAACTGGCATGCTGTACTAATAAATTTTTCTACTTGCCCTCCCAGGACGCCACAAGTGGTAAATAAAGACCTGAGAGAACTAGGTAAATATTCCCCAAATTTCCGAATATTTTAGAGGTGGCAAGAATCTGGTTTTCTTGATCAAAAAGTAGATTTTCTTCTAATCCTCTGATTTAATTTAAGTCTTGTGAAGCGGAGGAGTCTGGAGTCAAATGATCTCTTACTAATGCTAACCCCCTAGGGCCCTTGAATTTACTGATAGCTTCATGTACTATCCACACCACAAGCATTATGGAAAAATTGTCAGTATAAATTGTATTGATGCTATGATTAAAAGCAAGCTTTACGTCCTTTGAGAGACTTAAAATATTACAATCTAGAGACATATAAAGATATTCTAACCAATCAGCGCTAGTAACACCTTACATGTATATTAAATTTTATACCTCACAAAGGAATTTTATATGTATTATCACACATCATCTCTGTGAGGTAAGCGGCACAAGCATTATCATCCCAATTTTATAAAGGAAGAAAATAAGACACAGACAGGTGAAATGATATGGCCAAAATTTCACAGCTTGCAAATAGAGACACATCTAGAATATAGTCTGATTTATCTTAGTCTAAAAAATGTTATTTCTTCTATAAATGTTACTTTCTAACAATGTAGGAAAACACACACACATCTCTTCAAATATAAAATAACTAAGTGGTGATGTTTTTTAAAGATTTATTTATTTTAGAGAGAAAGCACAAGCAAGAGGGACAGAGGGGGAGGGAGAGCAAATCTCAAGCAGACTCCGATCTGAGCACAGAGACCCCATGTGGGGCTCTATCTCAAGACCCACAAAATCAGGACCAAGAGTTGGATGCTTAACCAACTGCACCACCCAGGCACACCTAGTGGTGATTTTTAAAACTAAAGTCAGTTACTATTGCTAGTGATGAATCCTGGATTAGGTTTATTGGTCAAATTAATTCCCTTTAGTGAAGGGAGGATTCCTGCTCTATCCTCAACCATCAAATTCTCCCTGATATTCAGGCTACTTGCCTTACCAGTACCCTTGAAACTCTGAAACTCTCAACATGGCAACCTTCTTTGAATCTAACCTTTTCCCCTGGGAAACATCATGTGTCGTGATAACACCAAATTGCCCAATCCTTCCCCCATTCTCTCTGAAATAAATGTGTGACAGAAACTACCAGCCCCTTTCAATCCCTCAAAAGTTTTTTTTCCCTTCATTATTTTTAAAATATACTACAAAGTACCTTTGAAATCTATAATCTTTATGAAGAGATATAAAAATCTACCAGTAATCATTAGTCTTTGCAGGAGAGTTGGGGACTGCTTCACATTCCCTAGGTCAGCTGACAGCTGATGATGAGAAATGGGGGTGAATAGAGCTAACAAATAAGAAAAAAATAAAACAATTTGTTTTGGGCATCATTAACTTTCTTTGAAAGAAATAGTAAAAATGTCAAAAGATTTTAAAGATATTTATTTATTTATTTATTTATTTATTTATTTATTTATTTATTTATTTATATTAAAGAGAGAGGGAGGGGCAGAGGGAAAGGAAGAGAGAAAATCCCAAGCAGTCTCCATGCCCAACGCGAGCCCAAAGGTGGGGGGGTCGATCTCATGATCATGAGATCATGACCTCAGCTGAAATCAAGAATCAGATGCTTAACCAACTGAGCCACCCAGATGCCCCCAAAATGTCAAAATATTTTAAAATAAAGTACTGTCAGTCCTAAGAATGTCGTTAAAGTAATGTGTGTGTGATTTTTTAATCAAAAAAGAGAGCCATGACTTAACAATTGAAAAGTTAAATTTGGATTTAAATGCAAGAGAAAAGTCCTCATCTCTGGTACATACACACTTTTATATTCAATTAAATTATTATTTATTCATTGACTTTTTCTATCATCGCTCTTCACTCCACTGTTCTTTACCCTTTACAAACAGGATGTGATAACAGCAATGGTTTCATTGATGAGAGAAACCCAGAGAGGAAACAACCTTACTTATTTTTATAGCACCAGGGTTGTCTCCTTAGGCTCACATCTTTGGAACTACCATCTGCGCTAGAGAGACAGCTGGGGAAAAGTGATGAGAGGCCGCTGAGAGGAAAGGCAATCATTCCAAAGGGTAAGTTAAATCACCCAGCTGTCAGTGTTTTAGATGCTGAGAACATCATTTTAATAAATAATCCAAGCCTAGTTCCAGTTTCAAAGATGTGCCTTTGTGCAGTCGTCTTGCCCCACGCGATGTGGGGGGAGGGGTCTGGCAGTATATCAGTGGCACCAGACCTAGAACTCACCGGGCAGGATAAACAAATGACCCTCCAGGATGTATGAAGGGTAGGGAATTCAAAGGGCAAGGAGTAATTCAGTAATAATTTAGAATCATAATAGTTATTTTTATATCTGATTATATTTATTTTATTATAAAACCAAATACAATGGAAATTTAAAACAATCTCAGCAAGATCAGAAATTAATTTCACAGTTTTAATAAAAACTAGAAGAAATGGATAAAATAACATGCTCAAGATAATTTTAGAAGAAAACTTCTATGATAATGTAGAAATTTTCAGCTAGAGGGATTTGATAGATCATTTTTTATTACCTCTTTACTTTTCACCCTTTACTTTACAGATTCCAAGTCTTAGCCCCAGAAAACAGTGTCTGACTTGCTAGTTAGCAGTTGAGCTAGACGTAGAAGGCAAGTGTCTGCATCTTAGGAGATTTTTTTCTTCTACCAAATAGCATCCATTGAACAAAATTTTGTGAGTTTATATAGGAATCATCAAACCAAACAAAATCTAAATTTTTCAATGAGTTGAAAAAATTTTGTCTATGGTTTACCTAGAATCAGTAGGTTAAGCACTAGAAAATTCCCTTTGACATTGAAAACATAGGCTTATTACCTTCCCATTTTTTTCTTAACCAACAAAAAATTGGTTTTTGGTCAATTAGAGGTTGGGAAACAACTCACTTTTTTATGTATAATTGTGATAAAAACTGAGTTTTATTTTTTACTATAACTAGGAAATTCAAAGTCAAAACGGCAAATTCTAATAGTGTTTTATCATCTTTTTAGAAAATAGATATAGGGAGTTTATTTCCTCTGAAACCTCATACACCTCTGCATGCATATAGATTTACCAACTGGGCCATTCAGGGACTATTAGGCTCAGATTCTCATACAAATATAGGAAATATAACTCTGGCTCTTGATCAAAAACGTATTCTCAATGTGCTCATGAAATAGCAAAAAATGAAAAGAAACAATCTTCCCAAGCACGGGGATTGTTATTACCTTATTTTCAATTCCACATGTCAAATGGAATCCTGGAGGGATCAAACATAATACTGAAAAGTACATTACAAGGGGAAAAAAGCTCTCTATTAGTCTGATGATAAAACTAGGTGAACAAACGCCTCTTTTCCTTCTCTAATTTTCTAGTATGGCTTCCTGCCTGCAGGTGAAGGTGTAAATTACAAGTAGAAGAAATTGAGTATCTATGTATCTGTCTATTAGTTTATAGCTACCTAGCCAGTTTAAAATGAAATGTTCAACTATGTTTCATCTTATTACCTCGAGTGGAAAGGAAAAAAAAAAAAGAAGAAGATGATAGGTGTACAATTTTATGCTACCAGGTTAGTATCATCACAATCTCAAAATACTTTCACTCATGCAAAATCTGTGGATTTTCCTAAATCATCTGAGTATGTCATCATATCAAAATGATTATTTAAAAGAAAAGAAAAGGAAGAAAATGTCCAGGTAATTGGGTGAATTTTTCACTTTTCATTTGATAATTTAGTAAAATGTAGATAGAGCTGGAATCCATTGTTAAAAAGAAATGGTTTATTAATGACTCATGAATTAAAGTCTGGAATATTTTAAGTACAAAAAATTTTAAATGCAATATTCATTATCAAGCTTCAGGCTAAGTTAGGAATTTCTATAATTGCTTAATTTAGGTACTTGTGTAAGGCCATTCCTCATTCTCGGTCTTATGAGAGCAGACATTTTTAGAAATGGATCTGGTCTAGATGGATGTGTTCAATTAGAGCAAATGATTTTAACCAATGGTAAGAGTAAGTAGTTTTAGCTCTTAAAATTACTGGTATTAGTGATTGCAAGTTTGGGAAAAGAAGGTTTTTGATAAACAGGATTTGTCATGAGGTGATTCTATGTTTGGTCATTTTAAAATTGCAGCTTAAAAGTTATCAGATAAAGAGTATCATATATATAGGGGCGCCTGGGTGGTGCAGTCATTAAGCATCTGCCTTCGGCTCAGGGCGTGATCACGGCATTATGGGATCGAGCCCCACATCAGGCTCTTCCGCTGTGAGCCTGCTTCTTCCTCCTCCCACTCCCCCTGCTTGTGTTCCCTCTCTCGCTGGCTGTCTCTATCTCTGTCAAATAATTAAATAAAATCTTTTTTTAAAAAAAGAGTATCATATATATATAACACAAATACATGTCTGTATATACATACACACCCACTTCAATTCATATGCACACGTACAAATAGTATAGCAAATAGCCTGAGACACCGTTCAACAGGTTGAGCATTCTTTCTGATTTCAGTAAATCATAGTCAGTTTTCCAATAGTCTCCCTAAGGTTTTATGACCAGGACCAATTAGGCAGTGCTGCTCTATTGGATTGTTAAGGCCTGCCAACAGTTTGGTGAATTACACAGCTGTCACATCAATACATGAGTGATAGTCAGCAGAAAGACAATAACAGTAACAAAAGCACCCTGTGTGCCAATCCCAGGAAAAAGAAGAAACTAACTATTCTAACGTAGTCATGGAATCATTACAGGGAAGAGTAACCATACTCTAATTTCTGGATATTTTGCATGTGGAAGCAAGTCAAGAACACAACAGGAACTCAGTAAGTGATTGACCTTCCTTCACTCGTCCCCGTGATCACTAGGATCACTTTAAGACCTTATAAATCCTAAGAATTCTTTCTTTATGGACATCACACCCAACAAAATGTCAAACATATAAATATTACCTATACCCTACATCCCAGATACAGATAAAGAGATAGAGATCAAGCTATAGACATCCACAGAGATATGTATGATTACATCTATCTCTCTGTAGATATGTTAAAACAACTTGAAAGTCTTTGTTATAATTTTTTTAATTTGTGTTTTGCTATGTGAACTAGTGCAAGTTCTCTGAGTGGTCCATTGCAAATGCCAAGACAGGACTAAGTGTGCAAGGAATTTACTAGGGAAAATACCTATGTGGAAGAAAATGGGAGGTTGGGAAAAGGGGCACCAGGAGAAGCTGAGAGTGTCATCAGAGCACATTTACAGTCTAACTATGAAGGAGGGAGGAAAAGAATGCTGTGTAAAAACCTCCTATACTATTGTGCAGTTTAAGAAAGCTTTGGCAAGGCTGTTGGGAAGTTCTTGACACAAAGTTGGCCATCAGAGGAGGCCTGTGTCTCCCACAAACAGGTCTGCTTTCGTGTCTGCCTTGCTTAGTCATTGGTTGGGAGAAGTGGCTTCAGTAAA
Source organism: Ailuropoda melanoleuca (assembly GCF_002007445.2). NCBI lineage: Eukaryota > Metazoa > Chordata > Mammalia > Carnivora > Ursidae > Ailuropoda > Ailuropoda melanoleuca. Next base: position 69,154,559 of record NC_048223.1, on the reverse strand, counting down.
AATACAGAGATGGCTTTTTTCTGAGCATGGAAGCTGGGAGCCTTGGTCAGTTACACTCCCTGTAGCAGAAAATCTGCAATGTATTCTCATGGTCACTACACTGTTAATTCACAAGCATAATCTATTCTCAGGAATTCTTGCACTGTTTTAAATATGAGATGTTTTCAAAGGCAAAGAAATATTAATGCTTAATGTGACAGTAATTAGATTGAAATTATGCTTGATTTGTGGATGTTTAGTAAACATTTGTTAACTTTGATTTTATTATTTTGATTTTGTAATTTTCTTAAGTAGATGCAGATTAATTGCAGAAATGACACCAATTCTTTACCTGCCTTGTATCTATCACCTCTGCAATGTGATTTCACAACTACTCCCATCAAGAAGGGCAGTCTGTTTTCTTTCTTTAAACATAGATAAGTTTCGTTTTTGTTTTTGTTTTTTAAATTGCTTTGGCCAATAGAATGGGAGAATAAGGATGGTGTGTGCCTGTTCCCAATCTAAACCTCAAGAGATTTTTGTGGGCTTCCATGTACTCTTTTCCTCCTTTGTGTTTGCCATGAGAACATACTTGAGGCTAGCATCTTAGAAGATGAACCATGTACAGGAGAGCCATGGCACAGATTCCCAGCTGAAGCCCAATACATAGGAGACAGTCTAGCCAAGATCAGTAAATCCACCAGGTGGACCTACAAGTGACCACAGACAGGTGAGAGAGCCCTTCCAAGCCCAGCTGACTCTGCAGAACCACGCAGCTGACCATTTGACTTGTGATCAATGATAAATTATTGTTATTTTAAACTTCTAAGTAGTGGGGCGATTTGTTATTCAGAAGTAGCTAGCTAATATGTTGGTTACCAAACATTATAAAGCTTATATGCCTAAACCCTTGACTGTAATACTTAGTATATTTACTGCTACACAACCACGCAACCACACAACCACACACACACACACACACACACACACACACATGCACACACTCACTCTCACAGCATGTCTTAGCAACCAGTGAATGGGGCTTTTACCTAAGTTTTATGCCTTGAGGGAAATTAAACGTTATTGGTAGATGTAAATTCAGCCATCATGAGCAAGTTCCCTGTCTAGCTACTCCATTTATCCCACTAGGTGGTATAGTGACTTCGAAAAAGGCCTGGGGGCCCTGAGTTATTACTACTGTTGGAGGATGGTCCAGAAAAAGATTACCTCAGATCTTACCAAAAAAAAAAAAAAAAAGAAAAGAAAAGACGCTTTACATTCCACTCTAAAGGCATTAAAAACCAACCATTTTTAGCTACCTACTTGGGGCCTTTAAAATAGGTCTGGGAACCCAAACAGGTATAAGAGTGATTCATATCCATGACCAATATTTAAAGGCAAAGGAACAAGAAAATTATTATTATGGTATTACAATTTCCATTTTTATCTGGCAATACCATAGCAGTAAAATATTTGATCTTGGCATAGTACTTGCAATCTTAATTTTCTATTAGGTTTTTGTATTTCCATACACAATGGACTTTATATTAAATGAATTAAATATTTTAATAACCAAAGCATGCTGTTATTTAGGCTGCCAAGAGTGATAATTCTGAGGATGTTTTTATATCTTCATTTAATTTCTCGATAGCAATTTCCTCTGTTAGGAGACCTACAACCATATTATTTACAAACGTGAAATGTCTGGAAAACATGAAGCCACACACTACCTACAGTGTCCTCTCCCATATCCATCAGCATTTACACAAAGTTGTTCAGATTCTGGGACTATAAAACCTTCGCACAAACATAGTCCAGCCCACAGTGTCAATTTTACATAGAAAAGAGATGGACTCGGAGTTCAAGTTTTAGAAATTACTATGGAGACACAAGATGTGAGCAAATCATTGAGAGAAGGCCACTAAAACTCCAGCCAGTCACTTTCCCCTGTCCTCTTTCTTCAGTCCTTCGCACGCTGACTGACAGAATGATTATCCTGAGACATGATTCAGATTGTGCCATTCCCAGTTCACAAACCATCACAAACAGTAAAAGCCCAAGTTCCCAAAGCCTTCTAACATCTGGCTACTGATTCTCTTACTAGCATTTAACCTCTGATGAATTCACCCATTAACCAGACACACCCAACTCTTCATTGTTCTCCTGATTGTTGAACTTCCTTTTTTGATTATGGTAATCCCACACATTCCATTTTGCCATCTTCAGATTTATAGAAAGATCACACGTATTTCAATAATTAAATGAATATAAATAAAGTCTTCCAATATACTATCAAAAAAATTCTCTTTGTTTCTTTCCTGCTTTTCCCCTACTTACCAAGATAAGCTCATATCCCCACATAATAAACTCAGTGCAAAGGACTAGTCGTGGACACAAATGCTTCATGGAGGAAAAACAGAAAAGTTCTCTAGTATCTTAGAAATCTGATTGCTATTACTGCTGTAAATGGAAGGAAAAGGACACTCCTCTTGTTCAATTCGATTCCTGTTTCCTATACAAAAAGACTTTCAACAAAGTTACAACTATTTTGTTGAGACAATCTTAGATTCCTATGCATTCATTTATTTCTCACATTTTCTCCAAGGAACATTCAGAACACTTGCATTTTGAAGCTTTCACCTAAGCCTTTGCATGGAACTTCGGATCATTATTCCACTAACACAACTCAGACCCCTATGTTGACTCCAAGATGCTCATCTTCACTCCTCCTCTCCTTATGGTGAGTTTTCCTTCAGGGACCTATAGCCTCTTTTGTTACTCGATGTACTCAGTTAGGCCTATACTAGTGTGTCAGAGATACCACCTAACAGTTTGAATACTGAGAGTGAAAGGGTCAGAAAAGTACATTTAAGGGAGGAGTTAAGATGGCAGAGGAGTAGGGGACCCCTTTTTCAGCCGGCCCCCTGGGTTGAGCTGGGTAGGTACCAGACCAG
>NC_048223.1:69064711-69151526 GCF_002007445.2 Ailuropoda melanoleuca | reverse complement strand
ATCGGAATCCGGGGATGTACTGTATGGTGACTAACATAATATAATAATAAAATATAAAAAAAATAAATAAAATTTTANATCGGAATCCGGGGATGTACTGTATGGTGACTAACATAATATAATAATAAAATATAAAAAAAATAAAATAAATAAAATTTTTNTAAAATTTTAAAAAAAAAGTACATTTAAAATTGGAATTTCACTGCATGCACACTGTTCAATGAAGCAGATTTTCTTGAAAAGTGAAAGATGAGGATCTTAATCCCTGTCTTACCAGGAGGCCTCCTGGTTTTACCACCAATTTGATCACTCTCCTTCCTCACTGTTCTCAGATCTCCACCCTGCAAAGGTTGTGGGGAGAGACAGTCTCTGTCGGGCCTAGGAAATGTCCAGTCGTGGCCCTTTCCAGCAACACAATGACATGACTAAGATCTCTTAAGTTGTATTCTTCCAAAAGAGATTTAATGTCTCTAACTGCAGAAATAAAGGCAGCTAATAACTTGTAAGCAGTATTCTCTAACTTAGATAATGCAAGAGAAAAAACGGGAACAGGGAGATGAAAGGGAAGCCAATAAAATGTAACAATCTAAATTTCCTTAAGTTCTACTATGTGAGAGGCACTGTATTATATAGGTTCTCTTTTATTTATTTTTTTATTTTTTTAAAGATTTTATCTATTTATTTGACAGAGAGAGGCAGCCAGCGAGAGAAGGAACACAAGCAGGGGGAGTGGGAGAGGAAGAAGCAGGCTCCCAGCAGAGGAGCCCAATGTGGGACTCGATCCCAGGACTCTGGGATCATGCCCCTGGCCGAAGGCAGACGCCCAACAACTAAGCCACCCAGGCGCCCCTATATAGGTTCTCTTTTAATCTTGACAACCACCCTTGTGCTTCTTTACTGAGGAATTGAAGAATCAACGAATGAAGAATGACCCCCAGATCACTCAGTGGGTGAATGTCAGATTGAAGAGTAAAATTGAGATCTGATTCCACAGCCTGTATTATTGGCCACCAAACTCAACTGCCCCATTATAGATCCCCTCAGCAGTGGGTTTATTAAATTAAATAGAATGTAATTCTTACTCACTATTTTAAAGTGAGTAAGCCTATTTCATCCAATTTATTATCATAGATTATCCACATATTAATAAAGATACACAGAACAAATGTATATTAAGTGTCTATTTGGGGCACTCTTCTGGGGTTCATTAATTCCTTCCCTCCTCTTCCTATACTGTACCACCAGGGCCTGATGAAGCAGCAATATTATCCTTCCACTAAAAGCAATTCCTATGTTCCACAATATTGAATCACTGCATTTTTTTTAAATAACAGTTTTCTGCTGTAATATTTTATAGTGGCTGCAATTGTCATATAGCCATTATGATGCTGCTGCATTCCATAGATCTCTTATGCAACCAGCATCATTTTCATTCAGGTTTTTTTTTTTCTCTCATTTCCTGCATAAGACCATTTGGTGGAATTGTATATTGATTCACAAACTATGTTCTTGAACTTAACAGTTTAAAAGAGATGGGAAAATGTGTCTTTGTCTACTGCATTACTAACAGCTCTATCAAGTTTTTACCTTTGTTTTGGGATCATCTTTGGTGTCCCACACATTAACTGATGAAGGACCTTCCTGCTTATAAGTATTAAGAACAGTGACCACACATTGAAAAGCACTCATCCTGGAATAAAACTTCAAGTGTTTTTCATTAAAAAAAAAAAAAAAACCTCTTGTATGAAAAAGAAAAAGAAAAAAAAAACCTCTTGTATGTTTCATAGAGACAGTAAAGCTAAACATAATACAAGGTGGCGGGGGCACTTGGGTGGTGCAGTTGGTTAATCGTCCAACTCCTGGTTTCAGCTCAGGTCATGATCGCAGGGTCGAGAGGTCAAGCCCCACGTCGGGCTCTGTGCTAACTATGGAATCTGCTTGGGTTTCTCTCTCCCCCTGCCCCCTCACCTCGCTCTCTTTCAAATAAATAAATATTTTAAAAAATAATACTACATGGTAAAAATATCCACATATTTCATATGACCATAAATGCACTAGATTAGTATGTAAATAAGGAATTGAGAGATAAAGACAAAGTGCTCATGTTCATTAGCTCACATGTTCATTAGCAAATAATTTCTTGCAGGGTGACACTTCCTTCACAAGTTTACCTATCATGTCTACAAAGTACATATATTTCCAAAATACATGGAAAATCACTTTGAGATTAGAACCCTGAGCTGCTGTGTTCCACACATAAATTGATCTCCATTTTACAGTCAATTTTATATGACAGTTTATAGTGAGTGGGAAGAACACATGGCCAGTTGCCAGACAGGGCTGTCAGCTACCAAGTGTCATAGAGCAAGTTACTTAACATTGTGAGCCTCAGTTTTCTCATCTTGGAAATCAAGATAATAATATCTAAACTGAAGAGTCAGTGAGAGGATTAAATGAGATAGTACATATACATAGCACACGCACAAAAATCCTCCAGTTTCTATAGGGTTCTCAATAATGGTAACAGTATCACAAACTATTGGCTCTAAAGTTATTTTCAGAAATATAAATGGTCAAATAATGATCTAAAACTGTTGAAAATTTCAACGTGAATTACTGCTGGCCAGAACTAGATTTTCGGAACCCTACTGGCAATTTGTCAAGTATATAACAAGTTGACTAAGCAAAATTCCAATGATGAGGCTTTTTTTTTGATCCTTTAAGTTCAACAGAATAACTGTAGGGTTGCTGAGGAAAAGTAGCTTTGCACTTCAGTGTTCCAAAACCAATCATTTTAAGTTAAAGAGCCATGCTTCTTCCACTGAGTGGCAAAAGGAAGGGTATCCTTTGATATTACACACATTACAGTCAACTCACTCATCTGCCAGCTGGTAAATAATGCTATAAAGAAAAATAAAGAAGGGAAGGGGAGAGATAATGTTGGGGAGGGAGGGATTTCTATTTTAAATAGAGTTGTCAATAAACAAGTATGATTTGAGTAAAACCTGAAAAAAGTGAAAAGGCTATTCATATGCATAAAACTAAGGAAAAGTATTCCAGGGTGAGGAAACAGCCAATGCTAAAACCCCAAGACAGAAATGTGCTTTCTCTGGTCAAAGAAGAGCAAGAAGGGCAGCGTGGTTGGAGCCAGTGGTCAAGGTGAGGTCTGAGAATGAGCAGGACTCAGACCTTGAAGGGCCTGCTATAAACATGGACTTTTATCTTTTACAAGGTGGGAAGCCAACAGAAGTTTGACGCAGAGGAGTAGTATGATCTTGCACATCGTTTAAAACAAACACTACAGTTTCTCCGTGGAGGCAGACTGTAAGAGGTCAGGGTGGAAGCAGGGAGACACGGCAAGATAATTGGCAAAAATCCAGGCAAAAGACAGTTTGGTGAGCAGAGGAAGCGATGACAAATGCTTGGATTCTGGATCTATTCAGAGGCAGAGATAACAGGACATATGAACAGACAGGATATGGAATATACCAAAAACATGAGAAGTCCAAATCCTTTTTGTTTGAGCAACATGAAGAAAGATACGTCATTTATTCAGACAGGGAAAGCTGATGAGAAGTTTGAAAGGAAGGTCAGGAGTTTGGAACATGTTGATTTGCGAATTCTATTAGACATCCTATAAGAAGTTAGATATTCAAATTTTCAGTTTAGGAGAGATGTGTAGACTAAATATACATATTCAAGCATCAACAGCATATAAGTGGTATGTAAAACCTTGAACATGGGTAAGACCTCTGGGTTGTGGGTACAAGGAGGATTATTTCCTGGGATACTCCACAAAGTTTAGGATCTAGGGAACCAAGACAGTAGACTTAGAAAGAATTGCCTGTGAGACAGAAGTGAAACTAAGAGTTTCATGTTGTCCCAGAAACCAGTTTAGAAAAAAAAAAATGTGTCAAAGGAGAAGGTATGGTAACTGAGTCAAATGCCAATAGATCAAGGTAAGGTGTAGACTGTGAATTTAGCACTAGATTTAGCAATGTGGGGGTCATTACTGACGTTGACAGGAACAGTTTCAACAGACTATTAGAGGAGAAAACTGGTTTAGATTGAATTTAAAACACAATAAAAGAAAGGGAATTGAAAATAGCAAATACTGGCAATTCTTTCTAGGCATTCTGCTATAAAGAGGGACTAAGAAATGAGGTCAGATCTGGAGTAGAATGGAATGTCAGGAGAAGGTTTCTGTGTTGTTTGCTTTTCTGTTGTGGTGATTGGTGCTTTTGGTTTTGGGGATGTTTTGTTTTTCAGAGAGAGAAAGAGTAGTCTCTCCCTTTCCCACTCCTTCCTTGTGTCCTGAGGGTGAGTATGGTTATATTGTTGAGTTTGAGGCTGGCATTAACAGGAGAAGACTTGAAAAGTTTTCCACAAACAAAAACTTTGTGAACATCTTTCTTTCCAAATACATCTTGTCTGGAAATATCTCCTGACTCCCATGTGAAGGAAATGCTATTAAGACATTAAATATTCTGACTCTGTTTGGCAATGGGATCTGTCTTAAGTATCACAGAAACCATTAATATATCCGTTTATTTATATTGGTTAGACAAGTGTTTCTGGAATCTTTCTGTTATTGTTTTAGAATCCTCAGGATGAGAAAATGCTTAATCCAGCGTGAAGTAATAATTGCCACTTTAATCTCTGCCTCCTTGTCATCAGGTCTTGGGGGACTTCCTGTTTCTGATGCCTCAGACGTGCTGACTTACATGCAGCCAGATCTGACCCTGTTGCTTACTGCTTTCCAAAAAAGCCATTCAAACTGTGATGCATCTACTGCCACGGAATTCCCTGGACTCATAAGTGAAGAGAAAAGATTAAGGTACTTTTTCAGGAGGGTCCAGCCAGCTCAATTTGTTGGCTTTCAGAATTTTAGACCATTAGTAGAGCATTTAATAGAATTTGGATAAATGGACTGCAGTATCACTTAATTACAGATGTTTTAGGGTAGACACAAAAATTATTTCGTTGCTCTCAAACCTGATAATACTAGTTGTTATTGTGTTTGTAATATATAAGTTATAAATCAATTAAATAATTTAATTATATAATAATGTGCTGAACTATTATATAAACTTACAAAATAAGAACATGAAGGGCAATTATAATTTCTATCAAAATTAAGCTGAATCCTTTGGTAAGACTCAATAAATAAAAATCATCAAAAGATTTGCTGTCAAATTAAATATGTTGAGATGTCTCCAAAAGATATAAAGTTGGAGATACTTGTCTAGGAATTGGCTCACATGAGTATGGAGTCTGCGAAGACCCACATTCTGAAATCTGCAAGCTAATGAACCAAAAAGCTGGTTTTATAATTCAGTCTGAGTAAAAAGGCTGAGATCTTGGGGAACTAATGGTATATAAGTCCCAGTCCATGTCCCCAAATCCAAAAACCAGGGCTATTTACGTCTGAGGGCAGCAGAAGACGGATGTCCCAGCTCAAGCAAGAGAGAGCCAATTCACCCTTCCTCCACTTTTTTGTTTTTCTTGAGCCCACAAAAGATTGGATAATGCCTACCTATAATGGTAAGGGCGTCTTTTCACTCAGTCTACTGATTTTAATGCTAATCCCTTCCAGACACACCTCCACACACACACACACACACACACACACACACACACACAGAAATAATTTTTAAGAGTTATCTGGGCATCCTTTAGCCCAATCAAGTTGACACATAAAATTAACCATCACACTGACCATAATGTTGGAAGTTTTTACTCTATTTTTCAAGCATTTCATTTTTTAAATATTCCACTGGTTTTCTAAAATATAGAAAGCAATCTTTATGTAACATTTTGCATTAAACTCTGTTTAAATAACTTAATGTCCTAATTATTTTTCAATATTATTGTAAGTCTTACAGATGATATTTAAAATATTTAACAACCAGTCTAGCAGGGGACAAGCCAATTAGAATGGACCACTGGTCAATCAGAATTTAAGCCCATAGGTCATACACAACCTGTATGCCTAATACATACCTATATTGTTTTATGTTTTTCTCTGATTAACAATGCTTCAACAAACATATATACCAACCACTTTTTATTTTGCTTCTGAACAGAAAATTCATTCTTTTTTTTTATGACAAAACCAAGAAGTAAGGAAGAGAGAAAGACAATATTTATTGTTCATCATTTACTGGCCCTCTTTCTTGCTTGCTTGACATCTTGCTTGTTAGTTATTTTTTTAATTATTTGCTTCAGGAAGTATTTAAAGTGCAGTGAGTGTATGTGACACAAATAAATCCCTTCACGTCTTTTAAATTCAGGTGCGTTTCCTAGAATCTGGATTCATAAATTTAGTAACTACACTTTCCAAAATTCTCCAGATAATTCTCACTTTGTTTTATCTATGAAGAATTAGAAAAAATGAAGTAAAATGTACAATATTTTTTGAAAATTCAAAGCAGAATGAAAATTTTATATTATTTAATATTCCTGTTTTCTGTGCTTGGGTTTTTGAAAGTACTGATGATGCTGGCACTGTGTCATAATTTGGCTCATGCCAACCCAGAGGATTAAATAAAAATTCTGTTTCTGAAAGAACCTAACATTTTTATATTGATAATCTCCCAGATTGTTTCAGAATATGCTAGATTGCTGTTCAATGCATAAACAACCTTTTAAAAATTGCATTCCTAAAACATTTGGACCCTCAAGAATTAAAACCTGTCTAAGGGATTTTTTTTCCCTCCCTAGCATCCTTAATTCATGGTAGCATGTGATGCTTAAACATCTCACTCTGAATGTGTCAAACAGAAAAGATTAAGACATGAACTTTTTTGATGGCTCCTAAAGTTTGCACTTTATTTGGAAGTTCATGCAAACAGTACTTGGCATTTTTAAAAGTCTTTATTCTGACAATTTATAAACTGAATAAGAACTGTGTTCACCAATCTCTTAGCCTAGCACAGCACACTAGTCTCAAAGCGGTGGATATGTAAACCTGGGAGTCAATAAATTTTAGGACTTAAGAGGTACTTTCTATGACCATATAGTCCATCTTCATTTTACAAACAAACAAATTTATGTTCAAAAACTCTAAAGAAATCATTCACTGTAATACAGCAAATAAACTCCCAGTCCAAGTTATTTTCACTACAGTGTACCATAAGGATCCTATGACTATTTTCCCAACTAAAAAAAAAACAAAAACAAAAAAAAAATGATATGTATTATCTCTCCAAAATGCCATACAATAAGTTTGACTTCCCCCCCCACCCCCGCATTTAATGGACTGGTTGTTATGGCATTCTGGAGGGAAAAAAACAAAAAACAAAAAACTAAACTAAACTAAACAATAGTACCAAGCTGGAAATAACAAAGTCCAAATTCTGGTTTCCCATTCCTGGGCTTTCTTGATTTCTTGATTCCTTCAAACACTTGTGTTGAGGGGGCAAAAACTGAACTCTGTGTTACAAAGTAGAGACCTAAGCATATCAGAGACTAAGAAATTTGATTTCTTACTGTGCTGAGATTACACTTGCTGTTAAATTTCTCTTTTACCTATAATCTCCATTAAAAACAATACAAGGTCCAATCTGTCAGGAAATTGATGGATGTGGATAAAGAGTAATACGGAAATAGCCAATGTCTTGGAACCAATGTGTTTGGGAAGTTCCAAATATCAATGTGCTCTTAATGATGTACTAAAGAAAGCCGTTTTCAATGGAGAAAAGTTTTGCTACACCCCCATGGGTCTTCAATTATTCTGAGTGAATTTCTAATATCCAGAACTACATTCCTCCCACCTCATACCAAAGCATGGGGTGTTTTATCTCTCCTATCTGTGCCACCTTCTCAATCAGTTTTTCCCCCCTAGGTTCTCACCTAAAGCAAAGAGAAACATAAACTGAAGTGATTAGCATTTAAAAGAATTTAGAGATATCACACTGAGCTGTAAGGTACCATATGTGCAATGGAAGCCACCTCAAATATAGAAACACATTAGCAATTTTGTCCCTTGCCAAGAGTACTTAGTTTTCAAAATGGAATCTTGAAGACTCCTTGTACCCTGCATGACCCTTCATTTCTGGGGTTGCACTGGCAGATCATTTAAAGCCATCTAGCTAAGCTGTATAATATTATAATTATACTGTCACATAAGAAGATTGCATATGAAATTAATGAAACACCGTTCACCTCAGACAAGAGCTGTGAAAGCTTAGAAAACTCTCCCGGGGTGCACTTTTTCTATCAAATCTGTCTTTAAGAGAAAGAAAGAAAAAGAAACCTCAAATCACAATGCAAAATACAATTCAAGAAACCAATTTTGCTCAATGTTTTTCTCTGTTTTGCTTGTTTCCCTTAATTTGAGGATATTAAATTTCCTCTAGTCTCTCATAAACAGAGGACTGTTTAATTAAAATCAATTCAAAAATTATAAAGAGAAAAATAAAAACAAAGAAACATGAAAATGTCATATCTTGAAGTTATTCATTACCCCTCACTGGTCTCCATACAATTACATAGTAGAAAAACAATTAATTAATTCTGCAGGGATCCCAAAATTCAATGTGCTCTCTCTAGATATAAAATAAAAAAATTTTTCTATTTTTTTGGGCTTCATGCATGAAATTTAAATAACTATATCTAGTAATGGGATGCAGGAAAACAAAATGCAAACCAATGTCAAGTAAGCAGTTGAATTTCAACAATGGATTTAATCATTTTAATCTTTCAAAATGAGTACACTCGGTATCAGTTTTAAGTAAACAAAGAGGAAAAGAGTGAAAATAAGCATTTGCCCTTTTAACTTGTTCAACTCTTCTTGTTACTATCTCCCATATTCTCCTGTGTTTACCAACAACTTGTTTTCCAATCACTCATTTCACCCCAATACTTGCTGCATATATATGTTGGATGTCTGAGCTACTATTCTATTTAATCAGCAATGGGATTAATTCATCTGTGCACTTACATATTTACCATTTATTGCCCTCCTTTCTACATGACAAATGTGGTCTGAAAAGGGAAAATACAAAGCTGAACAAAATTATATTCTTTACCCTCAAGAAGCTTAGATTACAGCAGTATATACTTTTACAAGTAGTTATAAGCTATACTTTTATAAGAGAAAATACAATGAAAGTGAAGTTACTGTGAAACCATTGTCTCTTTAAACTACTTGGCATTAAATTAATAACAGCATCTATGTATTTCAAAATGAGACTACTCACATATGTGAGAAATAATATTTCTTTTATTTGTGTAGGGGATTAAGGGCCTCGTATTTTGATTGGACTGTTTTGATTTTATTATAAGCTGGGGCATCTATTTCCCAAGTAACCTTGGACAAGTGCTTTGACTTCTTTAAAACTCTTTCCTTAGTACAGGAAAATGGCAAAATAACAGTCTCTGATTCTTAGTATTATTGTCAGGATCAAGCAAGATGGCACATGTAGATAATGGGGAGAGTATCTGGTACAAGCTGTTTTTGACAACTGGTATCTTTTAAAATTTCCATCATTATATTTACAGATAATGGCTGGGGAGCAGTTCAGTTTAGTGAATGAGGAATTGGCACCTTTTAGGTCTCAGTGGTTAAACATGTGTCTGAAAGAAAGACAGCAGCCTCTAAAGAGTCTGCGGTAGATAAAGATTTTGCAACAAGGGACAACCCTAATTGTAAGGATGAACTAATTATAATCCCCAGGAGAACATGAACTTTGTCTTCTCACTATTGCCTAGGACAGTTCTTGGCACATTGTAGAACTCAATGAATATTTACTGAATTCATTAACTATTGAAAAATTAGAGTAAGATGAGAGAGGAAAAGCCATTTCAAACCCCATACCCATAGATGAAGAATCACATAAAACTATTTTTATCTAAATCTGGTGGAATACATAAAGGATTTTGATTTTCCTACAATGCAGAGCAAAAATCAGACTACCTCCCAAAACTGCTCACTTCTCAGCTATATTCCAAAGTTTTAACTGTGCCAGTTGTCCCCAAACATAATATTTTAATATCTGTATCTTTCTTCACTTTTCTCTGCTTTTCATTAATTCATGTGACCAATTTAGTTCAAAGAAATCAAAGGGCAATCTTAGAAAATACAACTCTAGCAATTGAAGTGACAACCACATACAAAAGGAAAAAAAGAAAAAGAAAAAGCAGCCTACACACCAGAGGACAAACCTGAAAGGTAGATCTTAAATCTTAAAATATGGATGAACTCATTTTATGAAAAATATATGACTACTGTGCAGTAGAGGTAAAATGGGATTCATTTTCAATAACAACACACTATGACCCTAATGTTCCCATCTCTGCTTCACTTTCCCGGAACACACAACAAACGGTACTTAAAAACGCATTTAACTCCTCTCCAGAGAGTATTAAACTTTTAAAGCATGAAAGAGTGCCTGCCAATGAAAAGGAACTCATCTACAACTTAAAGATTAGTAGTTGCCTTCCACTGAATTCTAAGAAGCAAATTTTCACTTCTCTTCACTCACACTGCAGTCAACACACCTGTGAATTAATTCAACAATATGTCACATTTAAATTTCTTGATGGTATGACATTCCTTCTGTAGTCAGTGATGAGGGGACTACAGTAAGAATGTCTCTCATTCAGTCCATGCTCCAATCTGGCACAAAGGTCATTGAAAGGTCACCCACCGAAGCTGTAAGTAGCAGTAATCTAAAAATCAATAAATGAATGAATGCATGAATTAATGAATGAGCGAATTTGCTCTCTGTAGTACTAGCTCCTCAAAATACTGATGAAAATGGGGATGTGCTCCATGTTCCTTTCAAGGATTTCTCACATTTTCACTCAAGGTTATTACAGTGACTTGTAAATCTAATGAAAGTTAGAGTATACCCTCTGGAAACATGTCTAGAATATATAAAAAAGTAAAAACAAACAAACAAAAACTTGTAAACAAAGGGTGCTGGTCTGCAGAAAGCTAACAAAGTCTGACTTCCTCTGTGACTGAGGAAGTTTGTAAAATAGAGGCATCCCAAATCAACTGGTGCCTTATTGAAAGGGAAATATACCAAATAAATCAGAATCCCTCTGGGCAGAGTTTGTATCTTTTGTATTTTAAAGCTCCCCAGGAGATTCTAATATCCAAGTGTCTTTACAAGTTATCCATAAGTGGTGTTGCTAAAGGGACCCATTTATTGAAGTTTGCAACAAACGAGGCACTGTCTTGGGAAATGCATATGCATTGTAATATTTATCTTTAAACAAGTCTATAACACATCATTTTCCTAATTTTATGGGCAAGGAAACCAAGACGCGGAGGGATTAAGTAACTTGCCCAAGATGACACAAATAATAAAAGGCTATATTAAAATTCAAGTCTACATTGCTTGAGTCCAAATAGGTTTTGGAATTGACATAGGTTTTTAACTCTTTAAAAATGTATCTCATCTTTTCATCTGTTGATAGATGGTTAAATTTTTATTGTAAAATGACTGATTTATTTCACTCAACATAATACACTCTAGTTTCACCCACATCATTGCAAGATTTTATTCTTTTTAGTGACTAAGTAATATTCCATTGTATATATATATACCATATCTTCTTTATCCATTCGTCCATCAATAAACATCTGGGTTCTTTCCATATTTTGGCTATCGTGGACATTGCTGCAATAAACATTGGAGTGCACGTGTCCCTTCAAATCTCTATTTTTGCAAAGTCAATCAGTCAGAGAAAGACAAATACCATATGATTTCACTCATATGGGGAATTTAAGAAACAAAACTGATGAACATAGGGGAAGGGAAGGAAAAATAAAATAAGATAAAAACAGAGAGAGAGGCAAACCATAACAGACTTTTAACTGTGGGGAACAAACTGAGGGTTGCTGGAGGTGGGTGGGGTGATGGGGTAGTTGGGTGATGGGCATTATGGAGGGCACTTGAAGTATTGAGCACCGGGTGTTACATGCAACTTATGAATCACTAAATTCTACCTCTAAAACTAATAATACACTGTATGTTAACTAACTTGAATTTTAATTAAAATAAATAATTTTTTATTGTAAAATGTTCTGAATAATTATATTGTCAGTTTTGTTAAACTAGAAACTGTTTCCCAGAAAATGTTTCCTATCTGCTTTTGGGTTAGAATCAGCCAAAAGAATTTGCATGAGATTTGGAGGAGGAGGAATAGAATGGAAGCCAATAGCACAAAATTACTCTCATATCTTCATCAGTACTTGCAAGTATGTGCCCCCTGGGTTCCAGCTTTCCTTGATCTCCTCCTCACTGCCCCCTGCTCTCCTTCCCCCACTGCCGGCTCTACCAAGCAAGATGTGGGCCATCTGACCCACAGACACAAGAGCTTCCAGAGACTCTTCCAGCTCCTCATCCCCATCTTACGTCTGCTGTTGGACAAGCTTGGCTTTTCAGACTGAGTGATTAGTGATTAGCATTGTGTAAAATTCTGGTTGCTCCATATCCTTGTCAACACTTGAAGTGTTAGCCTTTTAAATGTTAGCTATATTAATGGGTAGATAAAGGTATCTAATTATTTTAATTTGCATGCCATGATACCAACTATAGTTGAGCAATTTTTCCTATTTTTATTGGCCACTCGGATATCCTCATCTATGAAATGCCTGCTCAAATCTCTTGCCCATTACTCGGTTGGATTTTCTGTCTTTTGCATGTTGACTTGCAGATCTTTTTATAATGTGAATATGAGCTCTTTACAGCCTATTTAAACCATAAATATATCTCCTCTGCCCTACAAAAGTTAGTTTATAGTCAACTTTATCAATCTTCTTCAATATGGTAAAATAAAGCTTTGCTTTTCTTACTCCAAGTCATGACTGTATTGCCCTCTTAAGGTTATATTCTATTTTAATCTATTTTTGCATTTAGGTCTACAATCTCCTGGAATTGATTTTTGTGTATATTGTGAAGTAAAGGTTAAACTAAAATTATTTTCCTTATATGCTACCCTATTGTTCAAACATCAGTTATTGAAAAGCCTCAGAGATCTGCAGTGCCAACTTTTTTAATAAAACAAGTTTCAACATATGCTTGAGGCTCTTTCTGAGATCTTATTTCTGTCCATAGATCTCGTATAGTAGTCTATCCTTGTGACAATACCATACTTTCTTAATTACTATGGACATAATTCTTACTACCAGGTAGAGAAATTCTTTCCAATTTGTGCTTCATCAGCTGTGTCTTAACTAGTTTTGGATTTTTCCATTTTCATAGACATTTTAGAGAATCAACTTGTCAATGCATACATACATACATGCATATTTTAAGAAAATACTCTTATGAAATGATTGAAGTTGCACTGAAACTATCAATCAGTTCAGGAAATATTGACAAGTTGACAGTACTGTGTCTTCTAAAGCATGAACATTGTTCATTACTCCATTTATTTAGGGTTGTAAAAAGTCCTCTCAATAATGTTTTGTATTCTCTTATGAGGATCTGATATAGTTATTTTATTTATTCCTCAGGATTTGGTGATTTTTAATGCTACTGTGGGCAATATCTTTTTAAAATTACATTTTCTGGCTGTTATTATTGGCGTATAGAAATATATTTGGTTTTTACATACTGATCCTATATCCAGAAAAATTGCTAAAGCTACTCATTATATCAAATCATTAATTTCTGGATTCTTTTGTGTTTTCTAGGAATAAAACATATCATCTGAGAATAATGATAGCTTATTTTTTGCTTTCCAATCCTTATACCTTTCTTTCTTTTTAACTTTTTTCCTTGCTTACAGTCCTGTCTAGGTCTTCAAGAACAATGTTAAATAGAAATGGTTGTAGCTACCATCGTTATCTTACACAAATCTTAAAAAGAAAGCTTTCATTATTTTGCCAAAAAGTAAGATGTTTGCTGTAGGTTTCTTTTAAAGACTGTTTTTGCAGAGGAGAAGAAATTAGGAAATGTCCCGTCTTTTTCTAGAAATCTAAGATTTCATATACAAATACACATTTATATACAAATGTATTTAAATATATTTTTAATTTTAAAATATTTTTCCTACAACTATTAAAATAATCAAGTTACTTTTTCCCTTTAATCTAAAAATAAAGTAAATTACATTGATTGATTTATAAATCTTAAATAACCTTCCATTCCTGGAATAATCCACATGGGTGTATTATAGAACACTTTCAACATACTGTTGGACTAGCTTGGGGATATTTCTTTTAGTATTTGTACATCTAAGCTGAGTGAAAATGGTCTATATTTTTATTTTGTCATTGTTTCTTGACAATTCAGATGTCAATCTAATTATTGCTCCTTCTTTAAAGTCGATGTGTTAATTTTTTCCTGGCTGCTTTTAAAATTTTTCTCTTTATTTTTCTAAGGTTTATTAACTAACATTTGATGTGATTTGGCTCAGAATTCTTTTAATTTATTATCCTTATGATTTGTTAAAACTTTTTGAAACTCTGAGAAATATTCAGTTATTATGTTTTCAAATATATCTTGTGTCCCAGTCCATCTTTCCTTTTATTCTGGGGTTCCAAGTGACATATTAGCCTTCTTGGTATATCCTTTATGATTATTACATTTATACTGAATCTTGTCCATCCTTCTCTCTTTTTAATTCTGTGTATTTTGCTCTGACCTGGGTTCTACTTCACTAGGTCCTCCTCAGCTATATCCAATCTGCTATATCCAATAATTTGTATTATGTTTTTTAATTTTTTAATTTCTGTTTGCATTGTTTTCATATTTTAAAATTATTTGCCAGGGGCACCTGGGTGGCTCAGTTGGTTAGGTGTCTGCCTTTGGCTCAGGTCATGATCTCAGGGTCCTGGGATGGAGTCCCACATTGGGCTCCCTGCTCAGCAGGGAACTTGCTTCTTCCTCTCCCTCTGACCGTCACTAGTGCTTGTTCTCTCTCTCTCTAGAGTGCTTTCTCTCTCAAAAAAAAATAAATAAAATCTTTATAAAAAATAATTTTCCAAATCTCTCAATCTAATTTTAACTTCTTGAATACAATATAAAGACATTTTTTTTTAAGATTTTATTTATTTGACAGAGATAGAGACAGCCAGCGAGAGAGGGAACACAAGCAGGGGGAGTGGGAGAGGAAGAAGCAGGCTCATAGCAGAGGAGCCCGATGTGGGGCTCGATCCCATAACGCCGGGATCATGCCCCGAGCCGAAGGCAGACGCTTAACTGCTATGCCACCCAGGCGCCCCTAAAGACATTTCTTATCTTGCACAGGGTAACTCCAACATATAGAGCCCCTTCTTTTACTATCTTTTCCATTTTCATCTCTTCTTTGTTCACATTGTCATTTTCGTTTGACTCATTATTTTCTATTTTTTGTTGAATATGTTATTAAGAATATTTCTGGAAAACTATAAAGAACAAATAGGCGAGTATATTATCTCCAAGATTTCATTTTGCTTCTGACAGGGAACTGGGGACAGGATCACCCAGGGATCAGTTTCACATGTTGGGATGATATTAGGCTGAAGGGTCGACTTTCTCTTGCAGGGCTACATTGAATATCAGTACTTAGCTCTGGGGCACAGCACCCCATTGCAGGGTCTAGGACTCAGCTCCACGTTTGTCACCATGGAAAGGATTTCCAAAGTGTTCTTCAGCATCTCAGCCTCTCTGTTGCTCACTTAAGGATCAATAAACAGCCTTCCTCCTTAAGGAAAAGTGGTCCTGAGGTGTATGGGTTAACCGCCCAGGCTTCACTTACCTGATCATTCTTTACTATATTATTCACAATCTAGCACTTTCAGGCAGATGTTTTCATAGTATTTCTGGAGGTTGTATCTGTGCTCAGTGGGAACTGGTATAAATTCCTTAGTTTGCCATAATGGGGAAACAAAAGTTTGCTGACCCTTTATTCTTTGTGACAAATTGCTCATCCCCTCTAAACCTCCATATGTAAATGAGAGTCTTCCGTGGAAAGTGTGATGGCTCAATCTCCAATCTGGGGTGAGACTATTGTTTGTGAGTATAGCTTTTCATGTGTAAAACATATAAAATAGGAAGCTATTTATAATTATTTATAATAATGAGAAAAAAAATCATATGTAAGAAACACATACACACACACCCCCTATGAACCAACCAAAATAATGGCAGGTAAAAGCATGGGTTTAAAACAATATACATAAGGAGCTGATTGGAAAAACATGATGGCTACTCCTTGCAGAGGATCCATCAAAACCATTCCAAATTGAGAGAAAATCTTCACACAGAACACCCAAGAGAGTATAGTTTATAGCACTGTCCACCTCAAAATCCCATGAAGACTTTCTCTTGTCTTCCAAGTCACCTGAGTGACCACTGAGCAACGGAGACCTGTGCAATTTGCAGTAAAAGGTCTCCTCCTGTGGCAATGTAAGGAAGACAGGAGCCAGATCATCCCTCTGCCTGTTCAATCTCCTTTTCCTTTGAGGTAAACAGTTATGGAACATTGGAAAAACAATAAAAATTCAATTAAGAAGCCCTCAAGACTCTGGCTTTATTTTCAGTTTTCAGGCAAACCTGATAGTTTAGAAAAGAGGAAAGTTAAAAAACAAACAAACAAGCAAACAAACAGTAAATTAGATTTTGAAATTCAAAGCCACACCGTGTAGCTTCTTCAAAGGTAAAATGAGGATTTCTCATATCTACCTTGTAGGCGTGTAGGGAGCATTAAGTGGGGTGAGTCATTAAAGCACTTTCCATAATTCTTGGCACTTTGGTCTAAAGAAAAGTTAAGCTATTGTTGCGATTATAATGTGAATTACAATATGCAGATTTAGAAAGTGTACCCATATAAGGATTATTGGTTGCCAAAATAATTAACTAATAATCTTACCTCATGTTTACAAAGCTCTACTTTTTGCACAGTCTAATTTGCTCCTTGCACAAACCCTGAGGGAAACAGCCGAGACTCAGTGCAAAGAAAACTTTGCTCAATGTTAGAAGTTCTGGATTTAAGCCCCAAGTATGACATTTTTCAGCCATTGAACTTAGCAAAAATCATCTACTCTCTTCCTCAGTTTTTTATGTGCAGACTGAGGGTAATACTTTCCTCACAGATCTGCCGGGAGTAATTAAATAGCACAGGTAAAAGTGCCTACCTCTATGGGCAAGCAGGCACTTAAGAATGGTTGTTATATTACTAGCTCCATTTCAAAAATAAGGAAACTGAGATTCAGAGAGTTAAATGGGTCATTGTTACCACATGAAAAGGAACTGACAGCACTGAAAATAAAATGCAGTTTATATGAATATCTATCCCAGCACTCTTCCAAAGGACCATACTACCTTTTTTTGCGTTTGAGACAGCCTTTAGTAGGAAATATATGCTGAATTTCATTCAACTCATCCTATGTGATTCAGCATTTTGTGCCTCAAAGACCCAACCAGAATACCAACTACTCATATAAAAGAATATAAATATGAAATCATAATGTTATGCTAAAAGATTTCTAGTTGTTTTTCAGAATTCATCTCACTCCTGTATCTGCAGAAACAGGCCATAGGCCATTCAGGGAGTATGTGGACAAACTTAAATATTAAGCTGAATGTGTCCTAGAGGCTGTAAAAAACACTGAAAGTCACTGAGTCTAAAGAAAATCCCATTATCAGCTTGTTTGCTTTCCTTTCGTTCCTTCTCATAAAAGTCATGCACAATACAAAAACAAAACAGTTATGAAAGAATATCAGTTAAGCAGGAACTAGGCTTCACAGATTCCAGGACCTCTCAAAGTACCGGACAGCTTAACAAAAATTATTGGAAGAAAAGACTTGCCAGCTAATTGAAAAAAGGGCTAAAAGTATTCTCAAACATCAAAGAAAAAAAAATTCTGTTTAATATATTCTTAGCTGTGAAATTACAACAATCTGTAGTGCTTCAAAATGAAACCAGAAATAAGGTTTCCTGATCGAGCAATTAAATTGTAACCAGCACAGTGATGATCAGACATTTATAATTTTCCATTTGCTGAGAAGACCATCTGGTTAACTTGGAGCGGGTGAATTCAGCTAATATCTTCTCAGAATAAGACTGGACTGTGTGAATGAACCACCCTTCATGCCTGGCTGCTTGGGATCCTCAATTTCTTGACCTTTCACCTCGCCTCAAGGCCGGAGAGCCAGAGAACCCCATGATTTCATTATAGTAAATTAGATGTCGCAAGCTGTTGTGATCTGTCAGCCAAGTTTAACAGCAACATTGCAAGTCTTCTTGCTACTCTCCAAGAAATCAATAATGCCTCCCTCTGCAGCAGGAACCTGAGCTCAGATCACTTTGTCACACTTCAAAGTAAATGACATAGCATGTGGAAATGGGTAATAGACAAAAAGCAAAGAAGTACAGAAGTATAGAAAATGCTCAACTCAAGGAGGAGAAATTAAGACCTTGTAGGGTTTCTAATTATATTCTCTCCCTCTGTCTTTCAGGTGGGCATTCAGAGTCTTTTATGTTTTTAAAAATCAAAAGACTGCACCTTCAGGATTTCAAATTAGCAAATTTCTAATAAATGGTGATTCATTTTAAAGTCTGCATCTGAAGAGGTAAATAAATAATCCAAATGGCCTGGTGGACTAGGGCAGGGTTTCTGAAGATAAGGAAGCCACTCTCTAGTGTCCTATAAATTACAATGATTACATGATGACTGTTACTATTATAATTATTAGTCTTATTATAATTTCCAACTCACAAATAAGATAGGTACAAACAGAACAAAGTCTTCTGTATGAGTTTATAGAGATGGGAGGATTTTTTTAAGTTTCTATTTTAATTCCAGTTAGTTAACATATATTACATTAGTTTCAGGGGTACAATATAGTGATTCAACACTTCCACACGTCACTCTGCTCTCAACTCAAGTGCACTCCTTTTTAGTTCCCATCACTTACTTAAGCCATCCCCCACCACCATCCCCTCTGGTAACCATCAGTTTGTTCTCTATTATTAAGTCTGTTTCTTGACTTGACTCTCACTCTCCTACTGTTTTTTTCCTTTGCTTGTTTTACTTCTTAAATTCCACATGTGAGTGAAACCATATGGTATTTGTCTTTCTCTGACTTATTTGCTTAGCATTATACTTTCTAGCTCCATCCATGTCATTGCAAATGGCAAGATTTCATTCTTTTTTATGGCTAATATATATATATTATATATATAATATAATATAATATATATATTATAATATATAATACTCCATTATATATAAGCCATGCATGTATCCCTTTTAGAGTTTTCGTATTTTGGGGGGTAAATACCTAGTAAGGTGATTGCTGGATCATCAGGTAGTCCTATTTTTAACTTTTTGAGAACCTTCATACTATTTTCCACAGTGGCTATACCAGTTTGCATTCCTACCAACAGTGCACTGTGGTCCTTTTCCTCTACTTCCTCATCTAGCCATGCTGACAGGTGTGAAGTGGTATCTCATTATAGTTTCGATTTCCATTTTCCTGATGATAAGTGATGATGAGCATCTTTAAATGTGTCTGTTGGCCATCTGTATGTCTTCTTTGGAGAAATGTCTGTGAGATGGGAGGATGTGATGCACCTCTATACCCCATCTTAACCTTATAAGAATTTCTTATATGCAAATCCTAGGTCACCAAACTACAGACCACAGACTAAATGTGGCTCACTGCCTGTTTTTGTAAATAAAGTTTTATTGGAACATAGGCACACTCATTCATTTACATATGGCTTATGGCTACTTCTGGCTACATTTGCAGAGCTAAGTGGTTCAAAGATCATATGAACCCCTACACCTAAAGTACACTATCTAACCCTCTACAAAAAAAAGTTTGCTGGCTCATGGTCCAAGTGATGCTGAGTGTATCTATCCCTTTGTGCAAATGAAAATAGCAAAATCTTGGGGTGCCTGGGTGGCTCAGTCAGTTAAACAGACAACTCTTGATTTCAGCTCAGGTCATGATCTCAGGGTTGTGGGATCAAGCGCTGCATTGGACTCTGTGCTCAGTGTGGAGTCCATTTGCGATCCTCTCTGCTCCCTCTCTCTCCGCCCCTCCCCCCATTCTAAATAAATAAATAAATAAGTAAATAAAGCCTTTATTAAAAACGTGAAAATAGCAAAATTCAAACTCAAGGGGCCAAGTCCTAACTTAGGGCAGATTTTCCAAGAAAAGCAGTTGCTGGAGGGTAGAATAGAAGGGTAGACACCATCACCTAGCGGTGTCTTCATTTTTTTTTGTTAGAAATTCTATAATTCCAGCTTGTATTTTTCTTTCAACTAACGATTCTTTAATTGAAATTTCCAAGTAGAAGAGCTTTTTGTATTTTTTTAATTTCTGGTTTTATCACATAGTCATCTAAGAGTAGTGTTCATAATGTTTCTGCTTATGGAACTTCCTGATAGTATCTCTGTGACCTAATAATGATTAATATTTGTCATAAATATTTTAAGATATAAAACATTTGTATATTAGGCTTCCACCCTCATTCCCATAGTTCCTTTAGTCTCAGATCTTTGTATGTACATTTTAAAATGCTCACCGATGGACCTGTTCCTATTTTTGCGGCCCCTTTTTGGGTGGATATATCTCATCTCTAATATCTATCTCTAATAGATTCCTCAAGAAGGGCTCATGGGCACAACATTTTTATGTTAAAATTGTTTTTCTATAGCCCTGATACTTGTAGGGACTTTGGATATAAAATCCTGGGTTCATACTTTTCCCTTTATCCAATTGTAACTTTTTTTCCCTACGTATAATCATATTGAAACATGGGCTTTCTCTGTCTTTAAGTTATGCTGAGCACTTGGTTTTGTGTAATTTTATTTTTCCATTCTTGTTGTTCTCTATTGTTTTGGGAGCAAATATTAGGAGATGTGGACACAGGCAGCTACCATTGTCTTTATATACCATGAGTCCTCTCTTGTAATATTTTATGTAATCCATTATGCTACTCACCTTGCTCCAGTAGCCTTAGAACTTTTCCCAAATTCTTTTACATTGTAAGATGAATGCCCTAGGAACAATTTACAGTTTGTTCTTATCTTCCCACAGCTGAACATCATGGGGGTTTGGAATTTGCCTATCCATGTTATTTTAATCCACCTCAAGATAGTGATCATTAGACCTGGGGCAAAAAAATGAAAGCAATGTGTTCAATTAGACATGTCATAAGCACTTACACAGATAATGCCAAATTGTTCAGTGTCTAGTTCTAGCCAGACATAAATGCTTCCATTACTATGCTGAAAGTAGTTTGCATTATATATAGCTGATTGTAATATGCCTTAGGTTTCTCATAATGTTTGTTCTGTTGAAAGAGAATGCCTAGCTTCTAACCATAAGCATATATTATATCTGTGATTTAAGTTAACTTGTTCTACAGGACATCCAAAATCCTGAAATGTGCATTTTTGGATAACAAATCCCCTCTTCCACTGCCCATGCATACAGAGCCCTCAACAAATATCTGTGCAAGTATAAGACCTCTTAAAGTAAGGCAATGTATAAAAAGAAATATTAAAATGAGATTCATAACATACATAAAAGTTTTAGTAAACACAATGCATTCTCCAAAGTTTATGAAGAAAACTGTCTAATATGTCATGTACTACATTTGGAAAGTATGCTTCCAAAATTTTCTTCACTGAATAATGAACAAATGCTCAATACCTAAGCAGTACTTATCAAATTTTCTGTAAAATAAATAAATAAATAAGTGAAATAAATGCGTGGTAAGAAGGCTTTCAAAGAAAGGAATTTACTATTGCAGTAAGTGTGAATACTAAGAATAATAAATAATCAAGTAGTTGATCACCAGCATTATAGAAATAATTAATTTAGTGGTATGCATTTTGAAAGCTGGTTTAATTTAAGATTTTATTTATTTATTTATTTATTTGAGAGAGAGAGAGAGCACAGTGGGGGGAGGAGCAGAGGGAGAGGGACAAGTAGACTCTGCGCTGGGCACAGAGCCAGACACGGAGATTGATCCCACGACACTGAGATCATGACTTGAACCAAAATCAAGAGTCAGACGTTCAACCAACTGAGCCACCCAGGTGCCCCGAAAACTGGTTTTAATTAGAAAACCTTGAGTATTCATATTTTGGGAAACTTTTTTATCGCTGGTAGCTACCCCAAACCTATATATCATTCTTCACACATGCTCTTTTTTTAAACCAATAAGTGAAAATAATCAAATACACACACACGAGAAACCTCAAAAATAGATTCATGCAAATATATGAAATGCTTTCTAATTTGAGTATCTGCAAATGTGCATTAAAAGTGTCATAAAATGATGATTTCTTGGGATTTACAGGTTACATTGCGGCATTCACATTCTTATACTGGCTCTCATTAGAGGAAACCAGGATGTGCAAAGAAAACTATTCTTAGCCTGGTTTCCCAGGGAACCAAGGTGCATGAATTTTCTATATGTCAGTCTGTCTCTATCAAAACCATTTGATCTCATGAGCATGAAGCAAAGCTGGTTAAAATTGGAAGGAAAAAATCCAAACTAAGCAAATTTTTACTAAGTTAAAACATCCAAAATTCATTAAGTAATATCAGTGACTAGCACTCTTATTTTCATGGCTTAATGATTCACTCACTCATTATCAAGTCTCTGACCAGGATTATTCCATATAGCTACACTTGTGTGTAGTGCACGCTTCCAAGTGGGGTACTCACATAGATTATAGGTACATGGAGTTACGCAATGCACAATCCACTCAACCCCAAGTATAGTAGGCCTGCAATCTGACAGAATCCTCCAGCAGAACTAAAGAATGCAAAGAAAACTGCCACAACATCAATAAGGTCAGCTTATCCATAAACTAAGAGGAAAAACTGAAAAATGAATATAGTTAATTTCAGACATATCTGAGTAAGAAACCAAATATTCAAAACTGAAAATACAGATTTTGAAAATACCTACACATATAACACAATTATCATTTGCTCTTATAAACCAGTTTGGGATATTCTATAAGCAACTAATTAATATATTACTTTAAATACTAATTGCAGCAGGGTTTCAAAATATGCATGTAATAAGAATCAATTGAACCTTTACATGTTTACTGGTTTTATCTGTAATATGCACAATCAGAAATAAACCTTTGTTTCAGGCAGCATTCTGCCTCTCTACAGTGAAATCTAAGAATACTAGAGAGTCTCATTCCAATATTAAAATAATAACACTTAAACCCATAAATATCTAGCTAATTAAATATCTACCACATACTATGGAAAATTAATGTGGCCTGAAAAGTGGAGGGGTTTTGTTTTTTTATTGTTGCTGTTATTGTAGTTGTTGTCAAATATATGGAACTTACCTAACACTAACAGGCAATAAATATGTATCTCGATAAAACAGTAGAATACTGAGACTTGTTACAGAATAAGATGGACTAAAAGAAGAAAAGGATCAGCAGCCGTATTACTTGAGATAAGAAATTAAGTAATGGAAACAGAGAAGGCCTAGAAGGAAAAACTTCAACTAGGAAGTACAAGATGGAAATTCTTTTGTGAAAAACAGGAAGAGATAAAAATTCAACTCATCTCAAGTTACACTATTCAGGTGGCAAAGTGAATAAACCTGATGTGACATAATTAGCATATATTTTAGATATACATTACAGTTTAGTGAAGGGAAGCAACATGTGAAATTACAAAATAGGTGAAGGTAACTGGCTGATTATGAGCCTGCAGGATCAAAAGAATGAATGAAGTTTTGGGTAATTGATGGGAAATATCATAATATATGGGCCTGATATTACCAATTAAAAGCTGAAAGGGAAGTCAGGCTATTGTGATTGTATTTCAAGTGGGGGTGGTTTTGTGACTGAGATGCCATCAAAGATTTGTGTAAATAAAATTCAAGAGACCATTTCTTTAGTTACCTTATGTACAATGAACAAGTAGAAAGTGACTGAAGCATGTAATAAAAGCTCACCACAGAACTACAAACTCTTTCCAGGAAGTCACTGAAATAAAAACAAGACAAGACTGAAGAATGAGAACACATGGGAGACATTCTCATTAGCCATTCAAAAAGGTATAACTGTGGGATCGGTACTAGGGCTAATCAAAGAACTATGATGGCTTGATCATCGAAAAACTACAAAAATATTGTGCCTAATCTCTCTCAGAAGGGATTCTTAGAGGAAAGTCTTCAGCTCTGACATAAAATGAGTCTTATTAAGAGAGGTGCCCCTGAGAATATAATATTCCTATTAATATATGTGAATGCCCCTGAGGAAATCTTACAGATTCCTTGACATCCCAGAGAACAACAGCATACAACCTAGATCACCCTTTTCCTCCAAAGAAACAGAAACATCTTCCCTCTACTCCAATATAAAGGAGTCACTGAAGGTCCCCAGACATGGTCTTCCAAAGACTTCAGTAACTTCAGTCCTATGAGGCACAGATTGAGGAACAGATATGGTATTACAACCCAGTGCAAAAGCTACTCTTCAACAAATGGATTCATGACAAATGACTCAATATTACTTTAAATAACACATTTATTTTAATTATGAATGCCACTGGAATGTCTGTTTCTGACAGAATAAATCTGTGCTTATAAATAATTAGGTTATATTTCTCAGTTCTCTTCTTCCCAAATCCGTTCTTACGAGAGAAGCACTCAAATGAAAATCTCAAAACTGCTTTATAATGTATTTTAGTGTGTGTGTTTTTTTGCTTAGCGAAAGTAACAAGTTATTTCATTTTATATTTCCTCAAAGTGTGTGGATATCATTATATTAATTAGAATTCTGGTTGAAAAAAACAGAACCAACTCCCGCTGGTTTAAAGAAAAAAGAGAAGAAGAGGGCAAAAAGAAAATGAGTAGAACGAAAAGTGTGGCAGTACATAATTATTATAAGGCAATCATCAATTTCAAAGAAACATTGGTTTCCTTTTTTTTAATTTTTTAATTTTTATTTTTTTTATTTTATTATTATATTATGTTAATCACCATACAGTACATCCCCGGATTCCGATGTAAAGTTCAATGATTCATTAGTTGCGTATAACACCCAGTGCACCATGCAATACGTGCCCTCCTTACTACCCATCACCAGTCTATCCCATTCCCCCACCCCCTCCCCTCTGAAGTCTTCAGTTTGCTTCTCAGAGTCCATAGTCTCTCAGAAACACTGGTTTCCTAATTAACCCCAAACCTAGACTCTAGATGAGCTATAAGTAAGGAAAAGAACCAAGAAATAAACACTGTAGGAATCCAGATGGTGTTTTCTCTCCATCTCTCATCTCTGATCTCGCTGTAGATCTTCTTTGTGCAGGTAAATAGCTTCGTCACTGCTCCTGAGCCTTTACATCTTCTGCATTCAATTCAGAATCCTAAGAATGAACATTTGATTGGCCCAAGTTTGATCAGGTAGTTACTCTTCATAATTAAACTAAAGTCAGAAAAAACAAGGTTACCTGGACCCGACATCTATGAAAAGTATAGGCAGTGCTCAGAAAGACAACTGAACAGAAAACTCAGTGGTTTCCATCACAGTATTTACAGTTTGTTTGATATATTTCTTGATGTTGTATTTTTAAGAAACTAGTAGCTGGACAAATCTATCAGATATTGTGGGAACTACCTGTCAGGTCTAGTTCTCAGGAATGACTATACTTCCATGCAGAGGGAATAATCTCACCCCAAAAATATATAAGCTGGAGTCTAACTGATTAAAACTAAATAGGATATATTTTTTAAGTTTTATAATTATTCCCATAAATACGTTTTTTTCAACTATACTAACAAGAATACTAATCAAAGTGTTAATATTTAAGGACATAGACCTTTTATTCCTAACATAAAAATATGTTTATGAAGATGTAGTTTTAATATATCCTTCAAACAAACAAACAAACTATTGCCTGGGTGGTTCAGTTAGTTAAGCACCTGACTCTTCACTTGGCTCATTATATCTCAGGGTTGTGAGATCGAGCCTTGCATCAGACTCCACACTGGGCATGGAGCCTCCTTAAGGTTCTCTCTCTCTCCCTCTTCCTCTGCTACCCACCTCAAAAAAACAAAAATAAATAACAAAACAAAACAAAACAGAATATTGAAACCACACACTCTGGCAGATATAATATAATGAAAACTTTATCAAGCACCAAGATACCTGTCCTCAAGTTTCCAATTTCTGAAATATTCAGAAACACTTGACTATTCAACTATATTTCTCAATTTTCATGTTTCAAATTGTGAATGACAATTACATATAAATATTATTCTCCGATATTTCTAGTTTATCATCTAATATCAGACATCTGTAAGGCCTGCTAAAATTGAAGTGAGGAGAACAGAGAAAATACTGTGATTCTCAGACCACAATACAGACCCTATTCTTAAAGTCCTTCACTAATAGCCTTATTGAACTGCTGAGAGTCAAAGACTGAGCTTAACCCCCAGGAAGACTTCCTGAGAAGGTGTTAAATCAGACTTAGTGATCCATGACCACAGACCTGATTCTAATATTTAGACAGCACTTACCCGTGCCCTCTCATATAGAATTATTCAGGAAAAAAAATTCTTTCCCACATTCAATAATTTGAAAAAACTTAAAAAACGACATATTAAAAATATGCATCACAAGAGGAAATGGGGAAAAGAGCAGAGGATTTGAACAAATTTTCTGTACTTAAAATTCACATCATTGTTCGTAAACAAGTCAAGATATCCAGTGATAAAAGACATTAGACAAAAGTAGCCGGTAAAATGTATGACTTAAGTAATTGAAAGTATGAAAATCACATTAGAAAGAAAAATTACTGAAAAAAAAATACAGTCAGAACATGTTTGGACTTTTGTTTCCATGGTTTTATTGCTTTATAGATTTAAATTCACTGATTTTGTTTTATGGAATGCCTAAATTTCTTTTAATTTGATCATGTGAATTTCTCATTTGAGATAGTTTTTAATCTCCAGAAGTTCCTCTGGCTTCTTTTTATCTCTTTAATTTTTCTTCTCATTATATTCATCTTGTCCTTTAAATCCTTAAGCGTATTTATGTATAACAGGCACATTACATTCTTCACATGCTAGTTCTATTATCTATCTTTTCTGGGACTGTTTCTGTTGACTTATTTTTCTTGTTTTGGGTGTTTTCCTCTCTCTCTCTCTCTCTCTCTCTCTCTCTCTCTCTCTCTCTCGTCTATTTTAACTAGATGCTGGATATTTTGAATTTTATCCTATTGAGTTTAAAATAAGGCAACAGAACACAAAGCAGTGTTAGATGACTTTTTATGATAGGGAGTCAACTTACTTGAGGGTAAACTTAATCCTTTTAACTCTTGTTTATTTATCTTCACTAAGGCATGTTTAAGGTAGCCTTTACTCAGATTTAGCCCTACTACTAATGTACGATCCTCATTTGGGCTCTACTGAATGCACCAAATGTTCCAAAATGATTCTCCATGCTTGGGGTGCCTGGGTGGCTCAGTTGGGTAAGTGTCTGACTCTTGATCTTGGCTCAGGTCTTGATCTCAGGATTCTGAGTTCTGGCCCCGTTGGGCTCCACACTGGCCATGAATCCTACTTTAAAAAATGAATGAATAAAAAATAAAAATGATTCTCCATTCTGGCTGGTTTGAACTTAAAAACCCCCCAGGCTTGTGTGGGCTCTGGTAATTTTTAGACTTTCATTTTCCTGGTTGTTCTTGGCCCAACTTTATCATAAAGTTTTACCCTTTGCGTATGCAGCATTAAATACAGTAATAGAATATATAAAAAAAATACATGCAGATTTCTGGAACATTTCTATTTGTAACTTCCCCTTCTCTATTATTCTTCCTTACAATTTATAGTTTCCTTAACCTCCTCAAACTTTAGCTTTCATCTCTTTAATTCAATAAGAAATTAAAAACTTCATGCTTTATTTTTGATTCTCCTCATTTCATCATTGTTTGGAGAGTGCCTCTAGGTTGAAATACAGGCCTTTTTTAATGTTCAACTTGTGTTCCCTCCATTAGGAATTGCAGTCTTACGCTGCTAATGTCCAATGTCTGAAAACATGTTTTTTTCCATATATTTTGCCCAATTTTAGTGGTTTACAATGAGAAACAAGTCCCAGTCACTCCATCATAGCTGTAACTCATTTCTATTTTGAACTGTCATTTAGGTAGTGTGAAGAATGAAATGGAGCACACAGAAGCCAGTGGTAGGGATAACAAGGTAGAAAAAGTTGTGGCTGTGTGTATAAGAAGAAAAAAAAAGCACTGGAGTCAGCAGCATTAGTGGGAGTAGAGAGAAAGGAGAGTGTCAAAACAACTTCAAATAGAAATGTTGGGGTTTTTTTTTATAGCGTTTTCAGTTCTTTCTAAGATCCTGATCTTTGCAATCACATCATTTATCCCAATTAAATATAATCATATGTATTTTAAATGTTTGCTTTATCATCTGTTTTTATGATGTACTTTTATTTTCTATGACTTAATCAGTACCCTTTAAAATAACAACGTTCTAGAAAGCAGGTGCCATATACACACACATATATATTATGGAGTAGGGCTTTCTGTAAACATACTTTATATACCTAATGGAATGAAGGAATCCATTTCTGGGTAACTAAAGTTGCTCTAGATTATTTTCATGAAGAGGAGAGCAGTGGCACAGATATTGCATGAGAACAGGCAGTTCAGCCAGCCTTTATGATTTTGGAACGCTTGATATGATTTTACCAATCGCTACCCTTCTAATTATCTTTTATTTAATTTATATTCCATGAACATACATCAGATTTGATTAAATATCCTACTTTATCATGACATTAAAGTATATACAAAATCATATTTTTGAGGATACATATGTATGCATATAATGAGTATGTGTGCGCATACATAATGGAAGAAGCAACACAGGCAACATAAGCAAATGATTACAAAAGTGTTAAAGCTACAGTCCAGTCATGTTAGAGATACTAAACACAGAGGCCAAAAATAAAGAGAAGTTTAACTGTGTAATAGGATAGTATTTGAATTAACCTTCAAGAAGCCATAGCGGGGGGGCGGGGCACGTGGAGGGAAGATAATCCTAGGGAGAGAGAAGAAAATATATAAGGAGAAGGGTGGACTGGCAGGCTATGCTGCTTGCATACTTCATTAAGCTCATTATCTTCTACTGCACTGATTTCAATGTGGTCTTTCAGAAAATTTCCCTACGAGTTTGAGACCAATGAAACAGAGGTATTTAGAGAGCACTGGAACTACATTGGAAACTGATATTTTTAAATAAAAAAGCCTTAACAGCCACTGAATTAACAATGCAGAAGAATTAAATGCATTTGATGAATAATCATCATTATCATAATTGACATGTACTAAGTACTTATTATGTGGGAGGTACTATTCTGAGGCCTTGACATGTAATTAGTTCATTTAATCCTTAAAACCTCCAACAGAAGAAAGAAAGAAAGAAAGAAAGAAAGAAAGAAAGAAAGAAAGAAAGAAAGAAAGATTGATTTTTTTGAAGCTACCAATCACCAAGACCGATTCTTCATTTTTGTCCACCTGTCCTGAGGTCCTCATTAGAAACTGAATGATAATAGAGCAGAACAAGACTCCTACTCACATATACAGACATATACACAGGCCCATACACCCAAATATATACATATACTAGACACTCTGTTATAATAGAGAGTGTGTAACACACCCATATCCTCCATTGCCTTCAGCATTGCTGGGAGTTCTGATGGTTCTCTTCAAGACAATGTTCACTGAGGAATATATATTCCATGAGCAAACATCAGACTTGACCCCATATTGTGGAATTTAGTTTTCTGTGGGTGCCTGGTCTGAGAAACTCTGATTCAAAAAATCAGTATTTTTTAAAAAGTAAATGCAAGAGTGATATGAACAAATTTTAATTAAGAAAGCATTATAATGATATAATCATAGTTTAATTTAAAGCATGATCATATTTTGTAGCCAGCATTGACTTTCCCCTTTTCTAATTAGAGCACTCTTACTTTTGTCTGAAGAACTAATGCATCCCCAATTTCCAGGGATAGCATGGGACCTGGACCTGGCCAACCAAACAAATGAACACATTCCCCTAGCGATCATGAGTGATTTAAGGATAAGAGCACACATAGCCAAGATAATCAAGGCTAATTTCAGGATTTTTTCTTTAACAAGCTAGAGAGAGAGATTTTCTTTCCTGTTGGAATAATTGTGAATAAAATAAGCCAAAATTTATCAATGGCTTTCAAGTGGAAAACATCTGTAAACACACCATAAGAAAGAGATTGACAAAGAAAGTAGGAGAAAATGGGTCTGGATGACATTACAAGTCACTGTATTCAACCACACCTAAATCTAAAATTGGTACTGAGCTTTTCACTGCTAGGTAAAAAAAAAAAAAAAAAAAAAAAAAAAAATCTTCTTTTGCTTAAGCTAGCATATATGGTTTCTTTAACTTGCAATGGAAAGCCATCTAATATACAAATTCTGCACATGCCATTCTCCCCTTTGAGATGTACGATGCATCCATTACTCTTCTTCCATTAGGCATTCAAGAAATATTTATCAAGAGTTTGCTATGTATGTGCCAGACACCATCCTAGTTTTTGAGGATCCAATTATGTGAAAGACAGACACGTCTGCCACCACTGAGCGTGCACTTTGGCACCAGTAGCACTGCCATTTCCTAAACATTTTTAATTACAGAAAACTTGTTTTAACAGACTATCACACTATTTCATTGTACTAAGTGTTCTCCATATAACATGGTTTTAGAAAATTCTACATGAAAATGAAATTCTATAGAAAGTGAAGAACATCTCATTAATGTTTTTATGATGGCTTTATTCAGATATAATTCACATACCATATAATTTACCCCTTTAAAGCATACAACTCAATGCTTTTTATATAGTCACAGAAATGTATAACCATAATCACAATTAACTTTAGAACATTTCACCATCCTAAAAAGAAACTTCACATCCTTTACAGTGAGTCCCCATTTCCCCTCAATCCCCCAGTCCTAGACAACCACTAATCTTTCTATTTATTTGCCTGTTCTGGCTATTTCATATAAATCCATCCTCCAACTTTGTTTTCTTTCATGTTGGTTTGGCTATCCAACTCTGTGGCCTCTCCATATAAACTTTAGAACTAGTTTGTTGAAATCTATAAAATAATTTGCACTAAATAACTTCCTAGACATTTTTACTTACATAAAACTTGTTTTAATGGAATATCACACTATCCCATTACACTGAGTGCTCTATATAACACAGTTTAGAAAATTCTATCCTGGGGGCGCCTGGGTGGCACAGTGGTTAAGCGTCTGCCTTCGGCTCAGGGCGTGATCCCGGTGTTATGGGATCGAGCCCCAACGTCAGGCTCCTCTGCTATGAGCCTGCTTCTTCCTCTCCCACTCCCCCTGCTTGTGTTCCCTCTCGCTGGCTGTCTCTATCTCTGTCGAATAAATAAATAAAATCTTTAAAAAAAAAAAAAAAGAAAAGAAAATTCTATCCTGGAAAAATCTCATTAATTTTTGTTACATCAAATCATATATTCATCTATTGATGAAGATGGGCTGCTTCCATAGTTTGGCTATTGTAAGTAATACTGTAGTAAACATAGGAGTGCATGTATCCTTTTTAGTGTTTTTATATTTTGGAGGGTAAATACCCAGTGGTGCAATTACTGGATCATAGAGTAGTTCTATTTTTAAGGAACCTCCATACTGTTTTCCACAGTGGCTGCACCAGTCTACATTCCCATCAACAGTGTAAGAGGGTTTTTTTCTTCCACATCCTCACCAACACCTGCTGTTTCTGGTGTTGTTGATGTTAGCCATTCTGACCAGTGTGAGGTGACAATCTCATTGTAGTTTTGATGTGCCTTTCCCTGAGGATGAGTGATATTGAACATCTTTTCATGTGTCTTTTGGCCATCTGTATGGCTTTGAAGAAATATCTGTTCATGTCTTCTACCCATTTTTTAATATTTGATTTTGGGGTATTGAGTTGTATCAGTTCTTTATATACTTTGGATACTAATCAGATATATCATTTGCAAACATCTCCCATTCTGTAGGCTGCTTTTTAGTTTTGTTGATTGTTTCCTTCACTGTGCAGAAACTTTTTACTTTGGTGTAGCTCCAATAGTTTATTTTTGCTTTTATTTTCCTTGCCTCAGGAGACATACCTAAAAAATGTTACAACACCCAATGTTAGAGAGATGACTGCCTGTACTCTCTATAAAGATTTTTATGGTTTCAGGTCTTTAATCCATTTTGAGTTTATTTTTTGTGTATGCTGAAAGAAAGTGGTCCAGTTTCATTCTTTTGCATATTGCTGTCCAGTTTTCCAAACACCATTTGTTGAAGAGACGGTCTTTTTCCCACTGTATATTCATTCCTCCTTTCTTAAAGATTAATTGACCCTATAACTGTGGGTTTATTTCAGGGTTTTCTGTTCTATTCCATTGATATAGGGGTCTGTTGTTATGCTGGTACCATACTATTTTAATTAGTACCACTTTGTAATAGAACTTGAAATCTGGAATTGTGAAACCTCCAGTTTTGTTTCTTTTTCTCGAGATTGCTTTGGCTAGTCAAGGTCTGCAGTTCCACGCAAATTTTAGAATTGTTTATTCCAGTCTGTGAAAAATGCTATTGGTATTTTGATAGGGATTGCATTAAATCTGTAGACTGCTTTGGTAATATAGACATTTAACAATATTAGTTCTTTCAATCCATGGGCATGGAATGTCTTCCATTTCTTTGCATTGTCTTGACTTTCTTTCAAGGGTGTTTTATAGTTTTCAGAATACAGGTCTTTCACCTCATTGGTTAAGTTTATTAGATATTTTATTGTTTGGGGGGCAACTGTAAGTGGTATTGTTTTCTTAATTTCACTTTCTGCTGCTTCATTATTAGTGTATAGGTATGTAACAGATTTCTGGATGTCGATTTCGTATCTGCAACTTTACTGAATTCATATGTCAGTTCTAGCAATTTTTTGGTGGAGTCTTTAGGGTTTTCTATATATGGTATCATGCCATCTGCAAATAGTGAGAATTTTACTTCTTCTTTACCAATTTGGATGCCTTTTATTTCTTTATGATGTCTGATTGCTATGGCCAGGACATCCAATATTATGTTGAACAAAAGTGGTAAGAGTGGACACCCTTGTCTTGTTCCTGATCTTAAGGGAAAATTTCTCAGTTGTTCACTCTTAAATGCAATGTAGGCTGTGGGTTTTTCAGATTAGGCCTTTATCACACTGAGATATATTCCTTCTAGACCTACTTTCCAGAGGGTGGTTGTTGTTTTGTTTTGTTTTTTTTTATCATGAATGGATGTTGTAATTCATCAAATGAGTTTTCTGCATCTATTGAAATGATCAAATGGTTTTTATCCTTTTCCTTACTGATGTTACATCTCATGTTGATTGTTTTGCAAATACTGAACCACACTTACAATCCAGGAATAAATCCCACTTGATCATGGCGAATGATTTTTTAAATGTATTGTTGGATTAGGTGTGCTAATATTTTGTTGAGGATTTTTCCATTTATATTCCTGAGAGATACTGGCCTTTAGTTCTCTTTGTTTTGTGGTGTCTTTATCTGGTTTTGGTATCAGGGTGAAACTAGCCTCACAGAATGAATTTGGATGTTTTCCTTCCTCTTGTATTTTTTGGAATAGTTTAAAAATAATAGGCATTAACTCTTCTTTAAATGTTTGATAGAATTCACCCGTGAAGTCATCTGGTCCTGGACTTTTGTTTTTTGGGAGATTTTTGATTACTGATTCAATTTCACTGTGCCCTTATCATTTTTATCCTTTTTCTTCTTTTCCTTCTCCTGAGTTCTTAACTTCCTTTATACTACATATTTGATTTGTTTGCTTCCTAATTGTCTCCTCTACCAGAATGTATGTTCTTTTGGAGGCAGGAATGCTTTATTCCTAGAGTCTAGACAAGTGTCTGGTATTTAATGTGCACACAAAATATTTGTTGACTATATGAATAGATCATATATAAAATATCAAACATATTTTCCCAATAAGTCCATTTTTTCATTTCACTATAAGACAGTGAAAAAGAAACTATTTTTTAATGTATTTTCAGCCAACAACTTCGTGTATCACAATAGGCTAAAATGTAATGTCTCTTACAGTATAAAATGTATAAACATGAGCAAACCGACTGTTCACAATGGTATTCCTCATAACACTTAAAATAGGTGGGGTATGGGTGAAATAGGTGAAGGGGATTAAGATGAACACTGAGTAATATATAGAATTGTTGAATCACTATATTGTACACCTGAAACTAATATAACACTGTATGTTGATTATACTGCAACTAAAATTAAAAAGTAAAAATAAAAATAAGTAAAGGTCAAGTTTTAAAACAGAAAAAAAAAGTATGTTGTTTTGTGATAGTAAACATGCAAAATGCCACCCAATTTCCAGATAGAAAAAATTTTAAATTTCTATGTTTCCTGTAAGTATTGACAGAATATTACCGGAAGTTGCAAAAACAAAAGGTCACTTTCAAAGGCAAAAAAACACCATGTCTTTTGTGCTTTTATACAGAGAGAGGTAGAAAGAAGAGAAATATTTTTTCAGAAGTAATGACATTTTTTCAACTTGGTTAAAAGATAGATGAAAATGGATATGTTACTAGCAGATTGTTAGTTTCAACAAAGAGGTTTCAAATCTTCCTGGTTTTCAAAAAATCAATATGTAAAATAGGAAGTTTACTTTGTTGTCACCTTTCAGTTAGCTTTATCCTTCTGCTTCCAAGAATAAACTTGGAGAAGATACATATATTGTACTTATGCCTTTTGTTTGCTAATAGGTATTTTTAGAGGCCACTGGTTTCATTCAGCTGGCAGACACTTTGATTATATTTTTACCCTAAAAGTTTTTTGAAATCTTAATGGCTTTAATGCAAGTTTTTTGAGCAAAAACTACTCTGAATGTTAATAACCAGCAGCTTTTATCAAGTACTTTTCTACAGTGGCACTAGGTATGGTATTATGGAAATAGGATTTAAACAAATAAAGGCTGTTTACCAGGTACCAGAAGGATAAATTTAGTTTATTTTCTTGGAATAAAATGTAGACTCCATTATGTGAAATCAAATTTGTCAATACGATAGCCTCAGGTAGATGAAACTTCTGAGTTATTAAGATCATTATTATAACTATCACTATTTTCATTATTATCATCTTTTAGAGTCATGGCCAAGGTTAATCCATACAAATAACAAGTCATGGAAATTTTTCTTTATCTTTTTTACTTTTTTGTAGTGAGAAGTTATTTTACTTATTGTGTTGTGCTGATAGTCTGTCATGGGACTTCCGATGCATTAAGCTTAGAAAGCCTTCTGAAGATTTGAAACTTCCTCTTCTGAAATGGCAATATCAAGTCTACAGTGGTCTTACTAAATCCAAAATGTTTTTTACTATGTTGACAGATACAATTAGAGTCTAAAGCCCGGCAGGCATAGTCAGAAAATAATGAATTCATGGTGAGACTAATCAAAAACTACTAGCATTCTCTTTTTTCTTCCTCATCATCAAAACTAAGAACTGGGAAATAAAAACACGAGAAACAAATGACCTTTCCAGAGTCCAAAATGAAAATGGCCTTTTGACTTCTGCAGTAATGAAATCCAAAAGCAACGTGAAAAGAATAAATGGATCACTCAGCATATTGGTTTAATCCATTTTAGAAATGAAGGTCTTGCTCACATGCAAGGTAAAAGAACTGCTCCCCAACCATTTCAATCAGAACTCCTGGTAGAAGCAATCAACCACACAAAAAATAATGAACATGTCAGATATTTCCCTGCTTAGCCAATCACACCTTTTACAAATGACCACAGTTAACCACAACCAGGAGTATACACTCTGATGCAGTTACCGGGGCACAAGTTGGGTTTACTCTGGAACACTTGCCCAATTCCAGAATTTTCTGTTCTAGTGGCCATTTCACTATCCCCTTATTGGCTAAATCATGCCCTCAAACTTTATGAATTTCATTCTGAAACATTCATGTGGCTAATAACAAAGCCTCATAGAATCAAATCATATAATATGAAAGCTAGAAAAGACCTTAGAGGACATACTGTCCAGTGATTTTAAGTTATCTACTGAGATGTGAGCACAGTTCTGGAAATCCATACTTTTGATTTAATAACAACATTTTACTTTATGTTTTTATACATTCATAGGACATATAATATTCCTTTTGAAAAAGAGGTACGTTCAAAACCAAAGTATAAAGTCTACTTATTTAGACCAATCATTTATATTATAGATGGCAAAACTGAGGCCTTTACCTGTTCAGAGACTGAGACATGCCAACAAGACCACAGATACACAGCTAGCTAATACAACTTTTATATTCTTCCTGTGGCAAAAGGCAAAAACTCAAGTCAAACGGGTTTAAAAGAAAAGGAATGGAGTTGATCATGCAAATGAGAAACTCAAGAGTAGTTTAAAATAAAGCTGGATCCAGATGCCCAAAGCTGATGTCCAGATGTCCTTCCTCACCATCTCTCAGTGCTACTGTTCATGTTGGCTTTATTCCCAGGCAGGCTATGTCCACAGAGTTGCCCTGGAAACTTCAGATACATATTCCATCAGCCTTATGTCTAGTGGAAAGAGAGCTTCTCTTTCACATGAGTTTCATCGCGTTTGAGTCAACACGGAGCCTCCTTGACTTGAATCCTAACAATGAATCAATCGCTGTGTGCAGGAAAAATGGAATATGTTAATTAGCTAGGCTTATGTTACATACTATCTTTTGGGCAAAAGTAGCATAAGCCCATCTGAACCACATGGATAGACTCTAAAGGAAGGCTGGTGCTCCTAAAGAAAACTGAGCTTCATTATCAGAAGAAGCAATGGGTGTTAAAAAGCAACAATACAAAAGGTACGCTGCCCTTGGTCTCCTAACTCTCTGTCCAGAGATTGTCCATGAGGCCATCCTCAATCCTTAAATGAGGATATTCAAGAAGGCAGAAATGGCAGCAGGCAAATGCAAGAAGCAATCAAATGTTTCACCTCTGCTTATTCCATTTGTTGTTCTTAAGAAAAGACCCTCTTCATCCCAGGCACCCTCAGAATGCCTGGATACCACTTGCAATAAGAAAAGCAGCTAATAAATTAACTTACTTTCTCTCTACAATGAATCCTAACGTTCTTGGGTCAGCTCCTTCATGAATATTGGTTCCCCGGGCACTCAGGTCACAGCTCTATTAAATCACTTGCAATCTGACGCCACAATTTATCTGTTCTCTGTACACCTACACTCCTCAAGGGCAAACACGCTTTTATGCATCTCTGTAACATCAGCACTTACCACAATACTTGGCACATTCCAAATGCTGAATAAATGTGCATTATTGTTGCACTAATGATTTAGGGTAGAATTCCCAAATTGAGTTCTAAAACACTATCTTGTCAAATGAGTTTCCATGGTCAAACAAATTTTGGAAATACTATATACTATGAGTCATCTTAGAAATTCATGATTAGTTAGGGTATTAGCATATTAGATGCTCTGTCGTGTCCTTTGTTTAAGAAAATTGTTTGACTTTTTTAAAGTTGTTTTCAATATTCATGGCTTATTTTAACTTAAATACAAATATGCAATGAGATCAATATTCCATGGAGGATTGATTATCTGGGGAAATGTTGTTTATTTTCACCTTTTGTGCGAGTATTTTGTTTTGTTGAAGTAATTTGCAAAAGATATACTTCACGGAAGAGAATAATTTTTTCATTCGCTCATTCACTCAGCCAGCCTGCATTTTCTGGGTGCCCAGTCCATGCCAGGAAGGGCTCTTGCCTTCTAAGAATCTATAATCTAGTAAGTATAAACAGGTATATTTTCAATACCAAATCATCTTAATAGAATTTGAGTAATTCCTTGGGCAAAATAGAGTAGGGGTGAATGTGCATATAAAGGATCTGAGCATGCATCACTGCAGAAACCAAAGTGATTAGAAGATTCAGGAATGTTGACAGAGTTTATCAATTGGTGTTGGAAAGAAAGAAAGAATGAAAGAAAAAGAAAAGAAAAGAAAAAGGAAGGAAGAAAGAAGGGAGAGAGGAAGAAAAAGAAGTGAGGGAAGGAGTTAGGAATGGAGGAAGGGAGGGAAATGGAGGAAGGGAAGAGACAAAAAAAAGAAAACTGTAATCAGCAATTCACACATACTGCCTTTGAAGCTACTGGCTACCACGTTTCTCTTTGCTGTTTCTGCCCTGTAGGATGACAACCTTACACTGTGCCCTGCAGTCTCAGAAATCTATAATGGAGGCCCAGAAACCAGATGGCATCTGGAAATGCTATGAAGATCACAAGGGAAGATAACATGAATTTCAAGCAATCACATTATTTTTTTATGTTTTTTAAATATTTTATTTATTTATTTGAGAGAGACAGAAAGAGCAGAGCAGACACAAGCATGGGGGAGGGGCAGAGGGAGAGGGAGAAGCAGGCTCCCTACTGAGCAGGGAACCCAATGCAGTGCCTGTAGGCTCAATCCCAGGATTGAGGGATCATGACCTGAGCAGAAGGCAGACGTTTAACAGATTGAGCCACTCAGGCACCCCTCATGTTATTTTTTAAAAGGCAGCTATTTTCTCTTCCTACTCAGACTCTTAAACTAAATGGCAATGGAGTACAGATTTGGTTCATGAAATATTTTATGTGGTATGAAAGATTTCACCAAACATGGTCACTTAGGGGTTTGGTGTTATAAAACTATGTAAAGTTCAGTTTCATTTTCCCCAAAGCAGCTTGTCCAAAAAAGTGTGTGTGTGTGTGTGTGTGTACATTGAAATTAAAGCCCTGTTGCCTTCTCAGATTTCTTTTTTTTTTTATTTTAAGCCCAAGTCATTTAGTGTATCCATTGATTTAGTATAAGTGTTGATGACAGATATTCTGCTAATTCATTATCTAAAATGTTCTAAGGTTGTTTTTTTATGCATTTAGTGCTTTCATTCAAACACAGGGTTTTTTTTTTTGCTAAGTGCTTACTCGGAACCAGCAGCACCATCCTTCTGGGGCTGCAGACAGAATGGCATAGTCATGGGCCCATC
This sequence comes from Ailuropoda melanoleuca, assembly GCF_002007445.2. Lineage (NCBI taxonomy): Eukaryota > Metazoa > Chordata > Mammalia > Carnivora > Ursidae > Ailuropoda > Ailuropoda melanoleuca. Next base: position 69,112,470 of record NC_048223.1, on the reverse strand, counting down.
CCGTCCACACCTCACAGTCAGGTGAGACAGACCCAGGATCATAACATAATTTGGACTTCTGTATGTCTAGAAATACAAATATATGCAAACCCGGGTGAGTCAGGAAAACCTCAGAAAATGAGGGACATTGAGGCTACAATTTGAAGGACAAAGGATAGTTTTAAAAATTGCTTTGAGGATTCATCTTTTACTATGACTATAGAAATCTCATTTCTTTCTTTCCTGTAGTTACTCTAACATGAATCTCTGCTTTGCTCTTCACTCCATTGTGAATTCCTTTAATTTCCTTGCATTCCCATGCCGCCACAGACCCTGTTCTATGTTGGCATGTTGGCATGCTTGTCTATCTTGGGCATTTCGGTTTTTCATCCTATTTTGACTTTACTCTTCTCGAGCACAATATAGCTCCAATAAACAAACGTAACTCCTTAAGTGTTTCTGACAGTTTGGCATGATTAAATCAATTTATGGAAATGACTTAAGACAAGTTATACATTTTTCTTAAAAAAAAGTTTCAAGCTTCTCAAGTTGAGCAAGAAAATGTAAACAAGAGACCTAATACAAGATTGGATTTTATTTACTCTAAGGGAAAAATATAAACCTAGAAATGACAGTAATTCTTTTAAAACCTATGGAATAATATACTGAGTGCATGATACATAAAGTTAATGGAGCCTTGATAAATTTTATTTGCATAAGTACTAAATTCTTACTGAATAATTTAAAACAAATACAGGTAAACAAAAAGAATGTGAAAACTTAAAAATCACCAGAATCTCAATGCCCAGAGTTAACCACCATTAATGTTTCAGAGTATGCTTTTCCAGATTTTTTTCTATAAACCTGTTTATTTACATAAAGATATTTTTAATAAAAATGGGTTCATATTATGCAAATTATTTCGTAACCTACTTTTTCCATTTAATAATTAGTCATATCTTTCACTATAAATAAATATATTTCTATGCCATCATTTTTAATATTTGCATTAGTTATTTAAATAATACAGGATTTTGCCATTAGAAAGTATACTTCAACAAATGTCATTATGAAAACACCTTTGCACATAATTTCTTTGCTTACTTGACATAAATTCCTAGAATTGTTTAATCAAAAGATATATATATTTATAAGAATTTTTAGAGATACAGTACCTAACTTTTCTTCAGAAAAGTTCTCTCAGTGTAAATACCCATTAAAAGAATACAATAGCGCCGCTTTTCACTTTTGCCATCACTGATGTGAGTTGTTTTTGTTTGTAATTTGCCAATCTGATTGACAAAAATCTTATTGTTCTAATCGGCATTCCTTTGATCACTAGAAGCTGAATGGGCTTTTAGTTTATTAGCTGTATTTTTTCCTTTGTGGGTTATCTATTTATGTTCCTTGGAAATGTCTTATATAAAATTATATACTTTTAAAGAAGTTATGTACTTTCTAAGTTTCAGCAATAAAATATCGTGCGAAAGAGGTTAATACTGTTCATGTATATATTATTTTAGATAAAATATTAAGTGGGTCTTTTGAATTATGCTTTTTCTCACTGCCTCCTGAGCTGCTGTTGGGAGGTAAGAAAAGGGAGATTTTTTCTTTACTTTTTATATTCCTTGACATTCATGACCTTGAAAACTTTATAACTTAAGTGCCCATTATTCTGTAAAATGTCTTCAGTTTGGCTTTATGTAACTTTTCCTCACAGTTAGACTCAGATTATTCAATTTTGGCAGCAATATCACAGAAGTGACGCTGTGTTCTCACATTGTATCAGGTGGCACATGGTTTTGGTTTGTCCCATTACTGATGATGTTAACTTGATTAGGGCAGTGTCTGCCAAGTTTCTCCACTGGAAATTACTCCTCTGTAATTTAATAAGTATTTGGTGATAAGGTACTTTGAGACTATATAAATATTATGTCCTTCATCAAATTTTATTATTTTATTGAATTTCTGGTGACTATATGGATTCATGGATCCCTAATTTATTCAAGGGTATTATTCATTATTATTATTATTTATTTAATTCTCAAATTGTCCTGGTTTTAACCAATGAGAATTCCTTAAACTTGGCTATTATGTCCCCAGCATACTTTAAGCATTTCCTTACTTTCTTTGACAACACGTTCATCCTGTACTTTCTTACCCCAGCCTGGAATTAGCCATTCCTCAATGAGCCTTGATTCCCTCTGGTGGTGAATGGTCTTTAGAAGACAGTATCTGGGGCTAAGTGTACTCATTGCTATTAGGGTGTTTTTATTAGACTCTCACTGGACAGACCCTAGGTGAATATATGTAGAACAGAGCCACATTTACATGTACATGCACTTCTATATCTACATATATATGTTGAAAACCACATGTTCACACGGATACCTCCAATTCCAATCCAACACCACAGTATTTATTCTAGTTTTATCCCTTTCCAATCTCGTACTCTCTTTTTCAACAATAAGAAACTTCCTTCCAACATCTTTATAGATTTACTGGTTTTATCAACCCCATTTATGTAATTTACCTCCCACAGTTGCTGCCACCCCTTCCTTACATGGATGCCCTCATTACCCAACTTGGATTATTACCCAACTTAGCCTCTAACACCTAGGGCAAGGATGCCTTTCCGCATGGACACTCTCCTCAGCCTGCTCAGACTCTGACAGCCTGTTCCAGGATTCTGCATGCCATGGAGATCCTTTTCGGCATTTTCAAGTTTTAATACAGCATGCCTGTCACCATTCCTATAGATGCCTTCATTGCCCTAATTGGGCTTTGACCCCACAAAAAGATTCCTTACTAACCCATTTAAGGTGCCAACACTCTGGGGCAGGCCACCTTTGACAAAGAAAAACTCCTTACCCAGCTTGAACTCCAACATCCTGGCCAGACTGCCTCTAACACGGACATCTTGCTCACCCCACTCACACTCACAGCCTGATATCTCCCATGAGACTGACATCATCCCTGGGCTGCCCTCCAACACAATGTTTCTCTGCACATTTTTTAGCATGCTATGCTGGGCCACCACCTCCCAGCATGGACACTCTCCTTACATGGACTCCCTCTCCAGGTGTGAACACTCATCTTTCTTGACTACTTCTAGTTACTTGTAGACTGAACTACTGAAGAGGAAAAGACAGAGAAAGGAAAAGAGATAGAAAGAAGAAAAAGAAGAGGAAAAACTGTGTTTTAATAAAAACAAATTTATATAATTCTTACTTCAATGTTTTATCAGTTATAAATGGGCCTTCCTTTACACAGTGGAAATGTTCTTAATGTCATTAATCAAGAAAAAGTCATGTTTAGGGACACTTCGGTGGCTCAGGGGGTTAAGCATCTGCTTTCGGCTCAGGTCATGATCCCAGGGTCCTAGGATCAAGTCCCACATCAGCTCCTTGCTCAGCAGGGAGCCTGCTTGTCCCTCTGCCTGCTGCTCCCCCTGCTTGTGTGCACACTCTGTCTCTCTGACAAATAAATAAATACAACCTTTAGGAAAAAAAAAAAAGAAAAGGTCATGTTTATTTTTCCTTTTTAAAAAATGAGGTAGCTGAATATTGGGAAAAATCAAACCTTATATTCACTGGGAGGGGTAAAAAGACTGAAGGATTTGTCTATGCAAAGCAAGCAGATTACACCAGACAAAGATCTTTTGTGCCTGTAGCCAATTTAGTAAATCTTTCTAATTCTAAGAAGTGTCTACATTATGCAATTATTCATATTTCTTAGCCTTTCTCTGTATCACTGCTCCCTTTTGAGAATCTAATGAAACTATAGGTCTCCTCAGAAAAATGCACATACTGATTCAGACATGCACACACAATTCGCATTCAAATTCAGTGTTCACATTCTTTTCTATAGAATATTTGACCTCTCGGTCAAGGACAGAAATAAGTCTTTCAGTAACATCAGTGTTTGCCTATATAAACATGACACCAGCATCTAGTCCTTGCAGCCAGACCAACCTGGACTTAAGAACAAGCCCAACCACCTAACCGAATTATAACTTTGGTCTTAACTTCTCTGAGCCTTATTAATAAAATAGCCATCAGAACTACCTCTGGGCAATGGGCAGAATTTGAGTTCATGCAGAAAACAGTACCATACTCACAGTATTTGTATGAGTTAATTTTTACTATGTGACTCTTTGGAACCGTCTGAACATTTTATAGAATGCTTCAGTTGCTCACTAAATGCGTAGTGCCATCCTGGAGAAAAGATTTTGAAAATCCAAGTTCATTATCTTATCTTTTGGTTGTGTCATAAGAAGATATTTTCTTAATGACAATTCTTGAGCTGTAAAGGAAACAATAGTGCCAACTATGTGTTAACTCTCCCATTAAAATCAGAGATTCCAATGGAAGATGCTGTCAGAGGTCCTCTGGGTGAGTAAAGAAGGTCAGAGGGAAGAAACAGGAATTGGTGAAGATGGTAGAAATTCCCCTAAAAGTAGCAGTCCTTTCTCAGCTCTGGGCCAGTGTTTCAGTAGAGGACTATGGGTCTAAGTTACTAAATTGTAGGAGTTTTTCAGGGAGGTCAGAAATATGGTTTTTTTCCTTTAAATTGATGCACATCTCTTTCCTTTTTTCTGAATCATCAGTACTCAGGTAAATTCCATAATCTGTACCCCTAAACATGTTGTCTCTTTAATGAGTCTTTGAAAACATGATTCTATGGTCTTCTATGGCACATGGACATTCAAAAACTACTGATGGAATAAACAGATGCCATATGTTGCCATAATATTCTCAAACTATTTATGCACCATTATTAGTTCAAATGGTTGTCCTATTGCTGGACAGTTAAAAGGTGTTAAAAAATAACACTATGATGACCATCTTTATATACAAGCTTTCTGAATTTCTGACATATAAGTTAAACTAGGTGCCCAAAAGGAAATTATTAGGTCAAAGAGGATGAATGCCATAGGTATCCACACAAATACCACCAAACTGTTTTCTAGAAGAGTTGCACCAATTTAACCGCTACCAACAATGTACTGTTTCACTTCGTCATTGTCAAGCATTAGAAATCTAAATTTTTTTCTTGTTAATAGCCAAACATATCATCTGCTTATTGTTTGACTCTGTATTTCTTTGATTACTTGCAAAAGTGTTTTTTATGTTTATTGGTCATTTATATTTATTTGGTCTTTGCTTCACTAGTCTTTCTAAGTATAAATCTAACTCTAATTATTTGTTTCTCTCTATACAGATTTTTCCCACTTTCAACTTCGCAAAAATTTTTTGGTCCTAGAAAATATATTGTTATTTTCTTTTGTAATAAGCTACCTACAGTAAGTCCTCTTTCATAACCAATGGTAGATAAGGACATCACAGGGCAATTGTAAGGAAATGAAATCCTTTACAGGAGGAGCGTATAATTCCAAGTGTAATGTCCTTTCCTTCCCCCCTCCCCCAAATAAATAAATAAATGGAACAGTAAGCTGAATATGTATAACTGAAGCAAGTTAAAAAACATAAAGTGCAGATTGAGCAAATAGCTTCAGGGGACATGTATTTATTCATGACCATTAGTGTTCCAAGCCATAAATCTACTTAATTAGATTTAATTACAATACTGCTCAAGACAACACAGAGATTATGAAATCCGGGAGTGGCATTCTATATATTGCTTAGAGGGATGGTCTGCTCATGCAAATAACTGACATGTCTTCATTCAAAAGGACTAATTGAATGAATTGTTGAAGACTATGTGGCTAATGAGGGGAGCCAGAAAATAAAAACAGTTGTGAATTCTTCCTATTTCAAAGATCTTAACCCCTTTTTTCTACTGGGATCTTTTACTCACCAGGCAAAACAGAGTAAAATAGTGCAGCATTGGGGAATGGGAAACACTGAGGATCGTCATGTTTCTGAAACTTTCAGCAAAATTAACTACTGCCTTCTAATTGATATTATTTCATTTATTTGCCTGTTGTATTACAGTATACATCTATGGCTCATTTTCTCTTACAAAGCTGCAAGTTCATTGAAGGTCAGGATCACATGTGCTTCATCATCTTATTCTTAACGTCTGTCATAGTCCCTGGTACATGAGAGACAGAGAGGTGTAGAATATAGAAATAAATAAGGACTAGGAAAGCATTAAAATGCCAACGATAGGAGCTTTCATTTTGGTTATTGTTTCTAATTTAAAAAAAAAAAAGGTCTTACCTTCAGTCATGTGTTCTAAAATCAAAACCTAGCCTTGACCATTTCAGGTTATGTCCCTCTCAAATTCCTTTACTCTATAAAATTCCTTTACTCTGTCACAGTCAATTGACCATGATACGTGGAAGAGGACGGCTTTGGGGATCAAGATGCTAACAATAAATATCAGATCCAGATACATAAAGTAGCCATAGTACACTCAAACCTCCAGCCATTACTTTATGTTACTATTGTGAGAAATAAGCAAGGGACCTTTTCTGTTTGCTCATATGATGTGACATCCAAAACATACCAATCTCTCTCTCTTCAAACTGAATTTTCTATATGGTCATCCAGGGTGGGGTATAGGTTAATTCCCTTCAACTTTTTGATAACTCCAGTCTGCTGCTGCATACATATCTAGCTGTTACCCCCAAATATGCACGTTCCCCACCTAATATATATATGTACTGGCTGCTCATCCTTTGTTCATACATGGTGCAGATAGTAACTGAGCCCCTGCTACTCAGCACTGTGGTAACTGCTAATTACAGTCATTTCTAAGCTCTCCAAGTGACATTGCAGAACCAAGAGCCAAAAGTAATAAGCCAATATTTCCCAAGCTTTTGCACATCATAACATACATAGAAAGAGGCCAATGAGGGTGCTGCTGCTGGCCAGCCCTGCCCAGCTGCTCCTAGGTCAAAGGAATGAGGTACACCTGTGTAACTGCATAAGGCAGGTGCAACTTCACAGGACACAACTTTAGACTGAGCCTAATGTCTATATCAAGGTCCCATCTGTCTAGCTTCCAGGTAAACCTAGTCAAATTCAGTGATACCTGAGTTAGGAATAAAGCACAGTCTTATTTGTGATTTTTCTCTTCCCCTCTTTACCCTGAGGTTGATGTTCAGGGGGCTTAAATGCTACTACGACATCTGTGGCTATGTAAGGAGAAATAAAAACTTAAAAACAAGAAGCTTAATTCTCCCTGCTAAAAATAAAGACCCTTTTCTTAGAATACTTTCTTTTGTAAACTTGTAATTATAAATGCATGTAAATCTTTTTGAAAAAAACAAAACAACTTCATGCCAAGAATGTCTTTCTTGAGGACCTGGGAACCATCCCTTTAAAATGTAAAACATCAAGTGGAGTAGTGCCCATATCTCCAGTCCCTGTGGGAGGGGAGGGGCCTAGCTTCCACAGGCACCTAGCTCCAAGTTACAGAACTCTCTTCTGTCATAAAAATATGGAGAGCATAGGGGCACCTGGGTGGCTCAGTCGGTTAAGCGATGGACTCTTGGTTTCTGCTCAGTTCCTGATCTGAGGGTCCTGAGATTAAGCCTGGTATCAGGCTCTGTGCTTAGCACACAGTCTGCTTGAGATTCTTTCCCTCTCCCTCTCTGTCCCCCTCCCCTTCGGCCCCTCCCTCGGCTCTCTCTCTCAATAAAATAAATAAATAAAATCTTTAAAAAATATGAAAAGTGTAAATCTTCCCTTGTATAAAGCTAAAAACTAACACAGATGACAATTTCAATTATCAGGTAAATTTAGGATGAACTGTGTGACTAGTAATCACTGATCTTGAGAACATACATGTAATGGGTTGTACCCGCTTGCCTACGTAAAAGAGTAAGATTTCTATTTTTACAGTCTCTTAGCAGATTGCCTGTGAAGGTAGCAGCTTCTAGTTTAATGCTTACTCAAAAATCGTTTTATTTCTCTACTACTTTTGTGTAGAAGTTTTCTGGCCTGAGGGAAGATCCTTTTTTTAATTGCATTTCCCCAGTAGGGAAGAGTCATATGCTCATCCATCTTTGTCTTTGATTCTAGCTGGTCTCTTCATTCAGATGATTTTTCCTTTCCATCTGACACTTAAGTATGTCCCACATCATGCTGTCAGTCTACTGAGGTATAGAGAGGTCATCATCTCATCCCTGGTGGGACTGACCAAGCCATCTTTATTATCATGTCCTGACCATTAGCCCTCTGCAAACTCAAGAGTGCTGTCTCTCCCAGCCAATGTCCATATAAGCTCAAAGAGCCACAGACAATTTTTGATGCTTCCACACTCTGGAAAAATTATAGGCAGTCTCCAACCTCCACATGCCTGGACACACCACATTGAAACTTCTGTGCTCTGCTTCACCATGATGGTTTGGAGAACTCCTCTGTGAGGTTCACTTTTTTCCTAGGCCTTACCTGCCTCAGAGTTCCGCAAATCCTCACATGTCTACTATCAAGATCCAGCTCAGGCTGGAGTGAGGAGGCAGGGCACAGAGCTCCCTCACCATCTAACATTTCCTTCCAAACCCTCCTCTCCACTCCAGCACTGAAGGCCTCTTACCTTATATGTCAAAAGGGGACAGATTAAAAACTGTTCTGCCTGACTGTAACTTGTTTGAAATATATTTCTGACTTACCTTGCAATCGTGCCTTTTAAACCTCAAAAATAAGAACTCTGACATATTTGTTCGCTATTTCCATGGTGCCTGGACAATGGGCAAGGTCCTTAAAGTAGTTATAAATGAAGCATCTAGGTAGGAAAAATATCTATCACATCTCAAGGTATTATCCACTGCACATATGATTGATGGAAAAGTCTAAATCTCTCTCTAAAATTCTCTCAAGTGAATATCAGGCTCTACTCTTAAGGTAAACAATTTGGTTGGGTTTCTTCCTTCTTACAGCACTTGCACAGTGACCTTTTATTTATGGCTAAAGTCTCAAATATCTTCTTTTCATTCTCCACAAAGAAAGAGTACAAACTTAGTGAGTTGTCCATGTTTGAGCCTTAAAAAAACAAAAAACAGCTCACCTTAGTAGAAGCAAGGGCACTACAGAACCATTAGAGGGCCTAAAAAAATCAACTGCAGACCCATCTTGAGGACTAAAGAATCAAATCAATAAGATAAAGAGATCTCCTGGCCTGAAGACTAAATAATATGATGAAAAACCTGCAACCTAATGAAAATCAATGCATGTTCATCTCTGTGTAGAAAAACCCAATATATTCAGAGCTCTTCTAACTTACCACCTAACAAAATGTATTGCGAAATGTACATCAATAGAGGTGAGATATGCTAAGGAACATGACTGCAAGGGACAATTTTGCTCAGGCCGCTCCCTAACACTCAATCACAGAACTTGACTCTAGCTGCTCATGGCGTATGTAGTCCATTCTCACATGTGCAAAGTGACTAAACTACTTGACAAGAGGCATAGCACATAGCATGTCGTACTACTCATCTCCCGGACCTATGCCTGTCTTTGAATGGTCTACAGTAGCTTCCCAGGCTCAGGGAATTTGTTACCATTGTTAAACTAAATGGCAAGATACAGCTTGTGAAAGCTATGAAAAGGAAACCAATTTGATAGTGCCATGGAGTATGTCCACATGAGAATTTTGCAAAGATTAATCAGACAGATATTGGAAAGTTTGAGAACAACAGATTTATAGTTAAATTTGGCTTATCCCAAGACAGAGAGAATTACTGTGGAATTTGCAATATTAATTGAATTCTTTCCAAATAGTTAATACTAATGCTCATTTTGTATGAACTACTAGAAGGTTCTTTGAAAAAAGGCAGGGCAGGGCTGCTTCTTGGGAGCAAGAGCTAAACAAGCAATGGATATTTGATAAGTTATTTTCTTTTTTGATTATTCATTTAACAAATACATACTAAGAACCTGTGTTTAAGATACTAAAGATACAATAAGATTTTTTTTTACTACTATTTCTAAGGGGCTTCTAATCTACAAAGAAATGTATGCATGTGTTTTGTAACCCGAAAATGAAATAAGTAAAAAGAAGGAAACACATGCACCTGGCTTCTGTCAATTTAGCTAAGCTGGAAACACAATTCCCAGCATTCTTTCCCTGTCTGATTCCAGGTGTTGGCTGGGCACAAGACAATATACATGGAAGCAGAGAGCAGCGGTGAGGCAAACAGTAGTTCCATTCCGAAGGGGAGTGCAGGAGGGCAGGACGGGTGCCCTCCTTCACATCCACACCTGCGAACTGGCTCACCTTTCAGAGCAGCTTTCTCAATGCTTCCGGCTCTCACTAGATCTCCTCCTTCTGCTTCTACAAGTCCTGAGCCAGATGAGCGTGTGGCTCCGCAGTGAGGATGCCAGCTCCTTCCATGGGTCACTCTCAACCTCAAAGTCGGTAAAAGTCAGACGAGGGTCCAGTCTGTCCATGCTTGAACACCCTCTACCTTCATGTCCAGCTCCTCTTCCAACTGCCTCCAATGGTCACCCGAGGAGACCTATAGTGACTTCACGTCACCAAAGAGTAGTCTCCATGGACTTTTTTTTTTTTAAACCAGCTCCCACCACTGCCTTCAGTGTCATCCCCATAACAAAGCCCACATTTCAGGTAAGGAATGGTGGTTTTGCTTTTCTTTTGAACTGTAACTGAACAGCCAAAATTTTCAAAAGCTAAGGTATTTCTCAAATATGCTTCAGAATTTACAAAAGAAAGAAAGAATTATAAATACAGTTGAAGTAACATTTATTACCCTTCCGAGTCTCACTTTCTTTCCTCCTTCCTTAGAAACAACTATGATTTTGATGTCTGTTTTTTCAGGCCATATATATTATGCTTTTACTGTTCACAGATAACCTATATGACTTGGTATTGTTTTGAAATTTTACCTAAATGGTAATACGCAAAATATAGTACTTCACAACTTACTTCTTAAGGTCATTATATTTAAGACCTATAGCTGGTTCTAGTTCATACATTTATCTCCTATATAATGTTGTCATAGGAATACACCACATTGTTTCTATTTTTTCTACAAATATGCTCCAGTGATATTTAGTTTCTTTTGTATGGAGTATACATACTAGAGAGTGCACAAATCTTAAGTATTCAGTGCAATAAATTTTTACTTATATATACACCCACGTACCCACTGCTAGAAAAACATACGGAAAATTTCTAGCGCCTCATTAGGTATCTTCTCAATACAGTCTCCCAAAGATAACCACATTTGGTTCGTTTTGTATGCCTTTAAACTTCGTATAAATGGAGTCACATAATGTGTACTCTTTTGGATCTGGCGTTTATCCTCATCACTGTGTTGCCATATGAGATTCATCTATGTTTATGTGGTAGTAGCTACATACAACATATCTCATCAGTGCAATAAATATATTGTAGATTGCATAGCCATTCCACTACTGATGGATATTCAGATTGGTTCCAGTTTGGGGCTATTAGGCATAAGGCTGCATGATATTCTAGTATTAGATGGATGAACCATAAAAATTGGAGTTTTAAGGTTAAAAATGGTTGAATATCTGAAATTTAAGATAGTTAATATATATCTTGTGATGGACATAAAAGCACTCCTTTACCTTCATTACCGTAGCAAACCATGAAGCTTTACCACTCAGATCTCCGCTCAAGACCGAACTCGCCATTCAGCAATAAGGAGTGCAGTTAACTGAGAGCAGCCAGCTGGTGGCACTTAGGCTCCAACTCAGCTTTTGAGCTGAGGTCATATTCCTTCTGGGCAGTCTCCAGAGAATGACTAAGCAGGGCAGAGATCCTGGGCCTGAACATTTCTACCCAAAGTGGATTCCTCTCATGAGTAATCTTTACTCTCAAGTTCCTCATTGAGCGGGTTCAGACTGTCAGGTAAGCATCACAGTATGGAGCCTTTTCCCGACCAATCCTGATGCTTCCCCTTTTATCATTCACAGAGGTTACTCTCTGACAAACCTTTTGCCATCCTAGCTTGATCTGCTGTCCAAAGGACTCAACTGACAAAGCGGGTACCAAGCATACTCCAAGAAAGCGGGTGGTAAAATTAGGTTTTCAGACTGGATTGCCTACTGTCCAACTGGCATAATAATTTGGATGGTACATGGGACACAAGAATAGTGTATTACCTGCTTCAACTTTTATCAGTGGTGATGTGGGGAAGTATTCTAGTGTGGGGCACCATGCTGGCTGGTCCCCTGGCATTTGAGAAGTCAGAGGGATCAATGCAACAAGGACTGTGAAATCAGCTGGTTATTACTAAATTGCACTGTTGCCCTACAGACAGATAATAAAAGCTATGAAGGCTATAATGAAAACTCTAAAGGAAGAGTGTGTATTGCCTAGCTTACTAAAAGGCCCTTAACTTCTCTCATAGGAGAGCAGTAGAGGCTAAAGATCAAACTGAGGATTTAGTATTTAAAGTTACAGATTTTCAAAAATAATGTTAAATTGAAGCAGGTCTGTTTTGCCAAGTCCTGATCCAAGAAATTTGGGACCTCAATGTATGGGATGGGCATAACTGGATGGATATTCCTGAAGATTTTGGCTCCCCTGCTCTTCTATACCTTCAGAGCCTATAGAGATTGCACACCCTCTCCATATTAAGAGTTCTAATTACTTTACACCTTAGATAATATGTAGTGATAAAATCAGACTTTTTAAATTGTTACAAAAATGAAGAATGTAAAATCATATCTCAATGTGCTGCTAATTTGCCTTTTCCTTTACCTTTATTCGTTTTATTTACCTTTATTTATCCTATCCCTTTATGTTTACCTTATTAGCCATTAATTGCATCATTATAGGTTTTGCTTATGTTTTTTTTATTTCTCTTTCTCACATTGAAATATAGGGTTCTTTCAATGCTCTGGATACTACTTATTTGTAGGTTAAACCTTGAAAATCTCTCCTCCCCAAGTGTGGTTTATCTCTTTTTATTGGTTTCACTAAAGGCAAAACAATTTTAACTAGAATTGAATTTATTAATCTTACCACTTTTCACTTGTAGGTATTAAGTATTATTTAAGAAATCTCTCCCTAATTCAAGGCCAAAAAGATGTGTCCCTGTATTTTCTTCTAAGAGTTTTAAATTTTGCTTTTTATATTTATGGCTTTAATACACTTGAAACTTATTATTCCACATGCTGTGCAGTAAGGAACCTCTTTAAACTCTATTCTTCCCAGGTAGATAACCAATGTCTCAGCATAACTTGTATAGTCTATTCTCCCTGTTCTTCAGACCCACAGTTGGGTTATTATAGTTGTTGAGTCATGTCAGCAAGGAGTTAAGAAGAAAAGAAAAGCCAATTATCTGGCCAATCTTTCAATTTTTACCTAATTTCCCATAAATTCTGGTATACCATGGTTTCTATCCAGATATTTATTTTATTGGTTTGATGTTGACTTTATTTTTTTTTCAAAAACTTCAACCATACAGAAAATGTATGAAAGAGTGGAACAATGTGCACTCATACAGCCTTCACTTAGATTTGCCAACTGTTAATACTTCCATCTTTGCATTTTACAGAGATACAGAGAGATCTTATATACATTCAATGAGTTTTCCATCAGTACGAGCCAACATTTCTGATTGTCCACTTTGTGCTCCCTCCTCAAATTACTGAGCATCTCAGGTTGGTTGTGATACATTTTTTTTTCTTACTCAATAGGTTAAACTGCTAAAGTGATGAAGTAGTTGGGCTAAAATCATCTACTGAATTAGTAGCAAGTAGTTTGTCAAACTGAGATCCATAAATTGAGGATGTTGGGAAATAGACAGACAGATGGATACATACTTTTGTTGTTGCTGCTGGACTATTTGAAAGTAAGTTTTAGCCATAACATTTCACTCCTCAAAATTTTAATATGTTATCTCGTGAGAATTAGGACATTACTCAAAATAACCATGATAATTGTATCACACCCAGAAAACATAACTTTTACACCAGATACTAATTGGTCCTTATTTAAATTCACTAATTACACCATAAAGCCCATTTAACTACTTTTAATTTGGATCCAGGATCCAATTTTGGAATTTAAGATAAGTATTCAAAACTATTCATTTCCCTCTCCTTGCATTTAGCCCTAGCTGTGTGACTTTGTGCAACTAGTGAACTTTTAGAAGACCTGAAGTAAACAGGGCAGTGAAATGTACTTGTCTTTGTGTTTCCATCATTGCCATGAAAGTATCTTCAGCAAGTGCTCTGAAGTAACCACGCACAGAGCAGTGCTACCCAGCTGACCCATAAACCCATGAGCAAAATGTTTATGTTTATCATTGCATGCCGCTGAGATTTTGTACTGGTTGTTATGCCACAAAAAGTAAGCTATAAAAATATTCACATACGTTTACTTATTATGTCTTTTGGTGGTCTTTAATTTTGAAGAGTTCTCTTTCCACCCCCTTCTTCACCATATACCACTCTCCCCTTTTTTTTTCTTTCAGGTCATAGATATTTTTTGAAGAGTCCATGGCAGTTGTCATGTAGGACAGTCCACAATCTGGATATGTCTGATAGTTTCTTCAGGTTTAGTATTTTTTGGCAAGAATACTACATTAGTGAAATTGTGTATTTCCCTTGGTATTACATATATCACATAATAAGTCACAAAAGATCAGTTTGTTCAATTTCTAATAATGTTAAGTTTGGTCACTTGGTTTAGGAAATGTTTGCCCCATTTCTGCATTACAATGACATTTCTTTCCCTTTGTGTTTAATAAGTAACCTATGGGGTGATACTTTGAAAATATGTGACTATCCTGTCCCCAACAACCTTTTACAAAATGGCTTTAGGCACCATTTATTGTCCTCACCTGAATCAATTTTTATATCCTTTCCCTGCATCAATGTTTATGTGCAACAGTCATTTAAAAATGATGACTTTTAAAATTCTATAGTGATTTCTATAGTTATTAACTGGCATTCTTTTATATATTTATTTTATATTTTTATATATATTATATATTTTTATATATTTATATTATATATATTTATATTTTATATATATTTATATTTTTATATTTATTTATATTTATTTTGTTATTTTAACTATGGACTCCTGGATTATTTTGCCTGTCAATGGACTATAATGCACTAATACCATTATTTTGGTGGGGGGTGTTCATAATGTCCCAAATTTGATCAAGAAGCCCTGTCGAATCCTTCAGTATCTTATTTTTTCAGTTTCCTGTAGGCAAGCATAGGCAATTTTTTTTTTAATTTGACCTATTAAAAAAACAGAGCTATAACGACTTCATGAATATGTTGTTGGGTGCATTCATCAAAGCAGAGCTGCAAAGTCAAATGGTAAGTACATATGTAGTTTTGCTAGATATTCCTCAACTGTCCTTATTAGAGGTTGTGTCAGTCACAGTACAGTCAGGAGACAGAAACCACATAGTAATGTGAAAAGAAAGTTTAATAAAAGAATTATTCTAGCAGTAGGTGATTCGAGGGACAGGTGATTGGCTACTAAGGAGTAAAAAAAAAGCCTAAATAATATAGAAATGCCAGATACATGAAAAAACTACTATAACTGAAGCTGAAGCAAAGTACAAAAGGAGGAAAAATATCTGAGATTCCTGCCCCCATACAAAATGTCAGTGAACAAATGAATGAATGAACAAACAAAAAAACCCAAACATATATACATAAGATGCCTTTTTCCCCAAAGCTCTGCCAACAAGAGGTAACCTTTTAGATGTTTGTGAATCTTATTCATGAGAAATGGTATTGCAGTCTATTCTTTCATTTTAATTTATCTTATGAGTAAAGCTGAACATCTTCTGTGTAGCTAAGTGCCATGTATTTTCATGGCTTCTATTATTCTATCAAGTTTTTGGGGTTATTTAACTGATAAGAGTCCTATATATAATTACAGAAATTACCCTTCATCTGTGATATACATTATAAATATTTTCTCTAAATTTGTCATTTGTCATTTTATATTATTTACCATGGGATTGTGGGTTTAGAGATTTTTTTGCTACTTTTTTAGTCAACCTTATTTAATAATCTTCTTTTTAATAATTTTTTATTATATTATGTGAGTCATCATTTGGTACACCCCTAGTTTTTGATGTAAAGTTCCATGATTCATTACTTGTGTATAACACCCAGTGCACCAGGCAATATGTGCCCTCCTTAATACCCATCACCAGCCTATCCCATTCCCCTACCCCCCTCCCCTCTGATGCCCTCAGTTTATTTAATAATCTTTTGTCCAATTATATATTGACTTTAAGTCATAGATAGGAAAACTTTCCCTATACCTAGAAATTTATACACGTTTCTTCTAGTACTTGGATAGTTTCATTTTTTATATTTCTAAATTATCAGGATTTTATTTAGTATGATGTAAGCTATCTTTTCCCAAATGATTACCTAGTTTTTTAAATAATTTCTCCATTGACTTGATATAATACCCCTATATTAACTTTTCATGTGAATTTTTAATAACACCTAGAAAACTGAAGAAAAAATGAGGGTTGAGCTTGCCAAGTGTTTAAAATAAAATGTGTTATAAAGCATTTATAATTAAAGTAGAGCGGCATTGTTACAGAAATAGAGAAATAAACCAATGGAAGAGAATTTAAAGTCAAACTACAATAGAGGTCAGGACAAAGGACACATCCAGTTTTGAGTTCTGAACTTATAGAGGTGACCATGAAGTAATGGAATTGTTTGAAACTACTGCGTAACCGAATATGCTACAGTTTACTGACTTAAGATAACAACCATTTATTATATCTTATGATGTTATGGGTCAACCATTCAGGCAAGGCTTAGGTGGGCCATGCTTCTGCTTGCACAACATGGCATTCATAGAACAATATTCAGCTGGCAAATGAACTTATGTGTATAACCCTGTGGCTTCATTCACTCACATTGATGGGGATGTCGGGAAGGTTAGGCTCAACTAGGACTGTCATCCAGGGCACCTATAAGTAGCTTCTCAATCATAGACGTTTAATGGTAGTGGGTACCTTAGATGGTAGCTCAAGGCTTTAAGAAAAGAGTTTTCAAATAGCCCAAGACAGAAGCCGTGGGACTATATCTGACCTAGCCACAGAATTTACCCAGTGTTTCTTCTGCTACATTCTGTTGGTGACCAGCAAGTCCAAGGTCCAGGACAGGTTCAAAAGGAGTGCATGAGTACCAGGAGGTGTGGTTCACTGGAACAGGAGTATATCTTTGGAAACTGGCTACCGCAAAATAAAAAAAGGAATTTAAAAACTACATCACTCAGTGAAGAAAACAATCAACACAACTAAACGGCAACCTACAGAACGGGAGAAGATACTTGCAAAGGACATATCTGATAAGGGGTTAGAATCCAAAATATATAAAGAACCTATAAAACTCAACACTCAAAAAATGAATAATTCAATTAAAAATGGACAGAGGACGTGAATAGACATTTTTCCAAAGAAGACATATGAAACAGATATGAAAAAATGCTCAACATCACTGATCATCAGAGAAATACAAATCGAAACAACAATCAGGTATCACCTCACACCTGTCAGAATGGCTAAAATCAACAATACAAGAAATAACAGATGTTGGCAAGGATGTAGAGAAAGGGGAATTCTCTTGCACTGTTGATGGGAATGCAACCGGTGCAGCCGCTCTGGAAAACAGTTTTGAGGTTTCTCAAAAAGTTAAAAACTTATAATCCAGCAATCATACCATTCAATATTTACAAGTACAAAACACTAATTCAAAGGGATACATGCACCCCTATATTTATAGCAGCATTATCTACAACTGCCAAATTACAGAAGCCCAAGTGTCCCTTGACTAATGAATGGATAAAGAAGAGGTGGAGATACACACACAGGCAGACAGACACGTACACACACACACACACACACATAATGAAATATTACTCATCCATAAAGAAGAATGAAATCTCGCATTCACAACAACATGGGTGGAGCTAAAGAGTATTGTGCTAACTGAGATAAGTCAAAGAAAGACAAATACCATATGATTTCACTCATGTGTGGAATTTAAGAAACAAAACAAATGAGCAAGGGGGAAAAAGACAGAGAGAGGCAAACCAAGAAACAGACTCTTAACTATAGAGAACAAACTGAGGGTTGCTGAAGGGGAGGTGGGGGGATAGGTGAAATAGGTGATGGAGATTAAGGACTGCATATGTTGTCATGAGCACAGGGTGATGTACGAAGTGTTGAATCACTACATTGTACACCTGAGACTAATATTACACTGCATGTTAACTGGAATTTAAATAAAAACTTTAAAAAAACACACAGAGATATCACCTCAAAAAAAAAAACCTATATTACAGATAAAAGCTTTGAAAATGCATATATTGTTAAAGGGTATAGCGAGAATCCAGTGCAGAAGCATATAAAGCCTACTCTGCAAAAAGGCATAAAAGAAAGTCATTTAAAAAAAATATGGTGTTGAAAAATGAAAAGAGTAGAGTCAGAAAGAAGTATGGTCCATATTGTCACAGGCTGAACAAGAGCCTGGGCAGAGAGCAGGATGGAAACTTTGGAAGAGACAATTGAATTTATTAATAAAGAGGTCTTGATAACTTTTAAGAAAGTTATTGTGTAAAGTGATGATTAATAATTGTGAAGTCAAATAATAAAAGGTTGCGAGTAGGGAATGAAAGAGGAAGCAACCATACCCTTTCTTTATTATATTGTAAAGATAAAAGAAATAAAAATCTAAAGCTCTGAAGAATCTTGGTGCCAGATCAGATCACTCAGTAAATCCCTACTGGCTCTATCAAAACACCTAAAAAAAAAAGATTGTTATTGAGGCTTTTTCCTACCAGTTTTAAAAAACAATATAGAGGGGTGCCTGGGTGTCTCAGTTGGTTGGGCATCTGCCTTTGGCTCAGGTCATGATCCCAGTGTCCTGGAATCAAGTTCCATGTCGGGCTCCCTGCTCAGCGGGGAGCCTGCTTCTCCCTCTGCCTGTGGCTCCCCCTACTTGTGCACGCTCTCTCTCTCTCTCTGACAAATAAATAAATAAAATCTTTAAAAAAAAATTAAACAATATAGAGTACAACATGGAAAATTCAATAGGTATTTCAGACCTCCAAGAACTAGTCAGCATCTAATTTTCTCCTAATGTGAAATGATAAATTATCAAGTGGAAAATCAGTGAAAATGGCAACAGGAGGTGTTTATTGACTATCTGTTATGTGTCAATCACTATACTAGATGTAAAATATAAGCCAAAATATTTTTCTACATGAATTACAAGGATCAAACAGTACTTTTATTATTCATCCTTAATAAGGATTAGTTCCAGGTATTGGAATTTATTATAGCACATAAAGATTATCCATCTCCTACAGAATCAGTTTTACAACGACTTTCAAAGGTTCTTCCCACTACTATAAGCATTCCCATGCCACAAGTCACTATCGTGGTATGGAGGAGCTTAGCAAGAAGACAGTACAGAATAGTAGGGATCACATTCTAGAGAGTTTATAAAGTGAAAATCATAGTCAAATCACTTATTTGGAGCTAAGCAAGTCAAGAAAAAATTAGTAATTACCATATATTTTAAGTAAACACACTTATAAAATCAGCTCTATTTTATAATAAATAACACAAGAAAATCGTGAGTACAATCGTAAAACTCTAAAGGAATTTTTCTTTTTTCCTTATTAAATATAGTAATTTAAGAATTAAAACATTTTCCTTGAGGAAAAAAATATTTGAAATTTCTATATTGTTTACCCAAATTATTCCAGCTGGTTTAAGGTGAAAAATTCAGTCAATCAAACAGATGTGGGAGTAGATGGTAAGCTACCTGAACACAATGATCATTCCCATTTCTTCCATTAAAGGAGTACCATAGAAACTTTTAAATTGATTTTTCTCTTTTGCTTTATCTAGATCATTGGAGACCTCCATCTGCTTGAGGGAAGACTGGATCCTAACACAGAAAAAAATGCAAAGGAAAAGGATAAGATAATATTCAGTCTTTGGCACATAAAATTGCAGTTTTTAAAAAGAATTTTCTAAATTTATCTTTCCACCAACCATCCCAATTTTTCATAACAGCAAGTAAGCATGGATGACTCAAATCATAAAGTGCTTTTATCATATAGAGAGTATTCCTTTTCTAGTGATCCATGTTTGAAGAAGGATATGGTGTGGGTGGGGTAAACAAAAATAAATAAGTAAATAAAAAGCCCACTGTTTTCCCTAGAACTACAGTATAGCAGAGAGCAAAAGAAGAAAGATAGGAAGAAGAGAGTGAGTAATTATTTTTCCTATTTTTCCCTCTTGGAACCTCCACCTAGAGAGACAGGAGGTATGTGAGATATGTCAGAGAGACAGGTAGAGGGAGATCTTTTTGTCTCTGAAAAGCAGCTGATTTGCTGGCTTCCCAGTACATATTTGGGCTACTGCCACCCCAAAGTAACCTTAATTGTATTTGTGGTCAGCCCAGGGATTAGCTCAGAGCCAATGCTGGGGAGTTTCCGTAGAGATGACTCTGATGAAGGGAGCATAGCAAATCACTTAGATGAGGTTGAATGTTACACCAGACCTCAGTTAAGTCAATAGTACTTTGGGGGATTAGAAAAGGCCAACTCACACAGGGACTACCACCAGACCCCAGCCAAGTGGACAGAATGAAGATCACTAAAACTGATAGGCCAACAAAGTAAGTAGTAACCAAATGGACAGTAACCAAATGACCCTAAGCCAGTCACAAAAGCAATGGCTGAAGACCTGATTTTCCCTTTTTATCATGAGCTTGCGTAAATCTTTACCTCACCACCCCCACACTCTCACACGTACATGCACACTCTTATGGAATATCTAGGAAGAGAGGTAGAAGACAGAAATCTGGAGCACTGTGATTTGATTTTTTTTTTCCTTGAAAACCTAAGCATTACTTGAAGGGGCTATTTAAATTATCCAAAAAAGGGCGGTGATATCATCAATTGATGACATAGGTCATTCTGACTTCAGTACCCCTCACAAAAAGACCAACTAGCAACTATCTACAGATAATCACCACTGTGAAAATACCAGAACCCAAGGTTGAGGCTGTTGCATTCCCACGGACAACAGAGAACGAGAAGGACCACACTAGAAGAATAAGAGGGGTGGTTTGCTTTGACCATGTTGCCCCTCCTCTAGGCCAGCCCAGAACAAAAATAAGCCAGAAGATAAAAATAAATGAAAAGATATCCCATGTTAATGGTTGGAAGAAATAATTTTATTAAAATGTCTACACTATCCAAAGCAGTCTGAAGATTCAATGCAATCTATGAAATTCCAATGGCATTTCTTTTATAGATATAGAAAGAACAATCCTAAACTTCATATGCAATCACAAAAGACTCTAAATAGCCAAAGCAAATTTAAGAAAAATAAAGCTGGAGGCATCACACTTGCTGAAATGGATTAATGTAAAACCTGAAACTGTAAAACTCCTAGAAGAAAACATAGGAGCGGGAAAGCTCCCTGATACTGGTCTGGGCAATGATTTCTTTGGTTATGATACCTAAAGCACAAACAACAAAAGCAAAAATAAATAAGCAGGATGAGATTAACCTGAAAAGCTTCTACACAGCAAAAGAAATTATTTAAAAGTCAAAAAGAAACACATGGGATGGGAAAAAATATGTGCAAATCATATATCTGATATGGGATTAAGAACCAAAACATATAAGGAACTCTGACACTTCAATAGCAAACACACATACATACACACAAATAACAAATAAAAAATAAACTAATTCAAAATGGACAAAACACTTGAATAGACATTTTTCCAAAGAAGATATACAAATGACCAACAGATTCGTGAAGAAATGCTCAACCTCACTAACCATTTGGGAAATGAAAATCAAGACCACAGTGAGCTATCACTTCACACACAGTTATTAAAAAGACAAGAAATAGTAAGCACTGGCGAGGATATGGAGAAAAGGGAACCCTTGTACACTATTGGTGAGAATATAGATTGACACAGCCACTACGGAAAACAGTATGGGGCTTCCTAAAAATTTCAAAAATACAACTTTCATATGACCCAGCATTCCCACTTTTAAGTATTTATCCAGAAGAAATTAAATCACTATATGGAAAAGGTATCTGCATTCTCATGTTCACTGCAACATCATTTCCAATAGCTAAGACATGGAAACAACCTAATTGTTCACCAACAGGTGAATGGATAAAGAAAATATGCTGTGTCTGTATATATACACACATACATACGTGCAATGGAATATTACTCATCCATAAATAGAAGGAAATCCTGCCTTTTCAACAACATGGATGAACTTTGAGGTCATTACGCTAAGTGAACTAAGTCAGACAAATGAAGACAGATACTGTATGATCTCACTTATATGTAGGTTGTGGGGAAAATAGGTGAATGTAGTTAATGTGGTTTAAGGGTATAAAGTTATAGGATGAATAAGTTCTAGGGATCACATAGTTAAACAAAACTATATTTATACTTGAAAGTTGCTTAGAGTAGATCTTAAAAGTTCTCACCACAGACATGCAAAGGAAGCTATGTGAACCAACAGATATTTTAACTAACCTGATTATGGTAATCATTTTATAATATACACATATGTCAAGTCACCACTGTGTACTGTTTATACTGTTTATACATAATGTTATACGTTCATTATATAACAAGAAAGCTGGAAAAAATCAATTATCCCATAAAACTAAATTTAAAACAAGTTAGACATTTAGTTCTTTTTCCCTAAAAACCAGAGGAAAGGACTTTGTGGTGAGGGTCAGAAGTTCCACAAGACAACATTTAAAATGAGACCTCTAGACATTGAGGTATTTACGTTACAGCGTGAATTGAACATTTTCAGCATGCTACAGTTCTTTGGTGTCCAGCTTTCCATAGAGTGTTAGACATGTAAGTGGCAAGAGAGTTTGGAAAGAAGTATACAAGGAAGGAGAAAGCAATAAAATATGTTTTCACTTGATTTTTTTCAGAACTGGTATCACTTTTTATGACATTTAGACATTTCTATAATAATTTCCTAACATTTGCTAAGTCTCCTTCTTCCTAGCGTTAGCAGACACTAACAACAACATAAATCAAAAAAATAATGTCAATCTGGAATAATATAATTATTTATTATTGTGAAGAGTTCCGTTGATGGCTGTTGTTAGCCAGCTAAAGAGAAACAACCCAAGAGCCTCATAAAATAAGGTAGATTTTTAAAGCGAATAACTCATAGACTCTCTAAACTTCAAATAAAATTATTACCCCAGGAAGATGTTCAAACGTAGAAGCAAATGGTTCTCCTCGCTCCACATAGCTGGATTTAAAAAGACTTAATGGAAAGAGTAGGCAAGAGTATAAGATTAAAATATATCATAACAATTTCAGTGTTCTAGAAAAGAAACTCCTTATAGAAAAGAAAGGGGGAAAGAATATATAGAAGAGAAGAATACAAATAAACTATTATTACCCTGATATAAAATTCACTGGTTTATTAGTCTTTATCTTGGGAATGTTCACAGCTCATAAAAAAGTTCCAATTAGAGTTGTATTCAGATTATATATTGCCAAAGTTACTATACAGAAATTTACCACCACTAAGAAATCTTCCAGTCATACAAAATGCTTAGGCAATAGTAAAATACTAAAGAGAGGAGAACAATCCCAGTATGTTAGTGAGTTTCAAAGATACAAATGCTAGAAAGGAAGTAAAATTCTGAAGAGAAATAAACATAACTAAAGTACATTTCCTATGGTGTAGGCGTACTAATTTACTTACAGATTACAAAGGCCCAGCTAAATCATATGGGGAGAGACAAGAGTCAGGCAGATAATACCGTATGCATGAATCTATTTCAGGCACTGTATGACAATTTACAGATTAATTAGATCTTACATTCAAGGAATCTATATCCTACCAGGGAACCTATGTGTAGAATAACCAGGATTGGAAGTTAACAAGATGTTATAAGATTCAGAGGAGTGGAGCAAGTGATCCCTCTTAAGCTGGAGCATTACCAAGAGCATAATGGAGGAACTGGGACCTAGGTAGTTATTAACTGCATCGAAAAGATGTAAGGGGAAACACAGCAGATAGCAGATAGAAGAAACATGAGTAAAAACATAAAGGTAGGATGGTTTCAAGTATACACTCCTACTAGAACGTAGCAGGTACCTCATAATTTGGAGATGAGCTAACACTCACCCGAGACTGCTTGCCAGTTGATAGAACTGGGAAGATGCATTTGGGGGAGGAAGTAGGTAGAGATGTGGTATGGTTTGGACTATAAATTACTTGAGGAAAGGGACTGACATATTTACAGTATCTTCTCAAAATAGCTACATAGTCAATGTGCTAAATTGAAATGATTATACTTGAATGACCTGTATTTATTTAGCACCTTTCATTTTAGGCTTTGTAGGTCACATGGAATTTGTTGCATATTCTTTTATTTTTACAACACTCTAAATATGTAAAACTGATTCTTAGCTTGTGGGCCGTACGAAATATGCTGTGTGTTGGATTTTGTTTGAGGCCATAGTTTGTTAACCCCTGCTAGACCAATCTCATTTACTGCATATATATATGACATAGGAATTAAAATAGTGACATATAAGGGTGCCTGGGTGGCTCAGTCAGATAAGAGGCTGCTTTTGGCTTAGGTCATGATCTCCAGGTCCTGGGATGGAGCCCCACATTGGGCTTCCTGCTCGGGGTAGGGGGGGAGTCTGCTTCTCTCTCTCTTCCTCCCTCTGTCCCTCCCTGCTGCTCGTTCTCTCTTTGTCAAATAAAATGTAAAAAAATAATAAAATAGTGACATAAGTATATAATGAGTAACGTAAAAGAACCATTACTCCATAATCATATAGGGTATATTTCCCAGTAAAGGAGTTAATGTTATATTTCAAAAAATAGCTTAACAATAGATTAAATAGGTTATTCTGTCATGTCAATAAATGTACAAATTACAATTAATGAAAGTGTCAGGGCCACCTGGGTGGCTCAGTTGGTTAAGCATCTGTGTTCAGCTCAGGTCATGATCCCAGGGTCCTGAGATTGAGTCCTGCATTGGGCTCCCTGCTCAGCGGGGAGTCTGCTTCTCCCTCTCCCTCTGCCTGTCACTCCCCCTGCTTGTGTGCTCTCATTCGCTCTCTCTCTCTCTCTCTGTCAAATAAATAAATAAAATCTTTTCTAAAAATAAAAAATAGGGGCTCCTGGGTGGCTCAGTTGGTTAAGCTCCTGTCTTTGGCTCAGGTCATGATCCTGGAGTCCCAGGATTGACCCCCACATCAGGCTTCCTGCTCAGCAGGGAGTCTGCTTTCCCCTGTCCCTCTCCCTCTGCCTCTCCCCCCAACTCATGTTCTCTCTCACTCTCTCTCTCTCTCAAATAAATAAATAAAAATCTTAAAAAAAAAAAAGTATCAGAGTACATTCTTCATCTATGATCCTTCCAATATCCTTGACCTAAACACCTCAAAGGATCTTGGCAAAAAGTACATTAATAGCTGTGCCCATGCAGGAGAATGGGGACTTCATATCCAGAAAACATAAGGTAGTCCGGCAACAAATATCTATAGTACTTCAGTTGGGTGTAGTCTAACAAACAGGCCAAAACCCTGACCATCAATCTATGGGCATCACAAGGTGCTTGGGCCCTCAGCTGAAGCTTCCAATCAACCTGACAATAAGCATGATGCACCGGTAAAGACACAGCGGTAAAGAGCATGATGCAGTGGTAAAGAGCGCAGACTCTGGAAGCAGAGCACATAGACTCAAATCCTGGCTCTTTTACTAATGATCTATGTGATCTTGGGCAACTTACTTAACTTCTTCATGTCTCAATTCCTTCACCATTAAACAGAAAGAACAACGTGTACAACATGAGGTGTTGAGAGAAATAAATGAGCTAATATTTGTAAAGTGTTTAGCACAGTGCCTGGAATATTATAAGTGTTATGTATACCCTTATTAATTAAATAGAAGAAAAAGAAGGAAGAATGAAGGAAGGGAAGAAGGGAGGGATGGAGGGAGGATGACAGAAGAGAAAAGAGGAGAAAGAGAGATAGGGAAGAAAGGAAAGGAAATGAAATAGATCACTCCAATGTTTATAGCGGCATTATTGACAATAGTCAAATTATGGAAAGAGCCCAAATGTTCACTTACTGATGAATGGATAAAAAAGAGGTGGTATATATATACAATGGAATATTACTCAGCCATCAAAAAGAATCATTTGCAACAATGTGGATGGAGCTGGAGTGCATATGCTAAGTGAAATATGTCAGAGGAAGACAAACACCATATAATTTCACTTTTATGTGGAATTTAGGAAACAAAACAGATGAACATATGGAAAGGGAAAAAAAAGAGAATGGAGGAGGAAAACCATAAGAGACTCTTAACTACAAAGTAACACTGAGGATGATGGAGGGAGGTAGAGGGGAGTGGGTTAATTGGGTGACGAGCATTTAGGAAAGAATTTGTGATGAACACTGGATGTTATATGTAAGTGATGAATCACTAAATTCTACTCCTAAAACTAATATTACACTATATGTTAACTAAGTAGAACTTAAATAAAAACTTGAAACATTAAAAAAAGGAAGGAAATAGATCAAAACAGAAAAAAAAACAACCAGGGGACAGAAAAAACTCCAACATAACAAGAATTATTATCCTCTGAGATCAAAGACATGAGACTGAATCTATAAAACAAGAATAAAACGTTACTTTTAAAAGAATGGAAGAAGGTTAATTTCTTAGTTTTGATAATTTTACCATGGTTATATAAGATTTTAACTTTGGGGAAGATGGGAAAGATAGATAGGAACTTACTGTACTGTCTCTGAAACTGTTCTAAAATTATTTAGTTTTTTATTATAAAATTAAATTTTTTAAAGAAATGAAAGAATGTAAAAATTATGTATATATGTATATTTTTTCAACTACTTTCTTCTTCAAATATATGTGAGTGTACGGGAAGCCTGGGTGGCTCAGTCGGCTAAGCATCTGCCTTTGGCTCAGGTCATGATCCCAGAATCCTGGGATTGAGTCCCATGTCAGGCTCCCTCCTCAGCGGGGAGCCTGCTTCTCCCTCTGCCTGCCCCTCCTCCAGCCTCCTGTGCTCTCTCTCTCCTTCTCTCTCTGACAAATAAATAAAATCTAAAAAAAAAAAAATAATAATATATATATATATGTGTGTATATGTATACTCATACACATAACTTTCATGTTAAAATATATATACATATATATACATATTTTATATAGTATATATTTTTTAAATACGTATATTTGAAATATATATATACATATTTGAAATATACATATATATCTGAAAATTTCAATAGACAGTTTAGAAGACAAAATTGATGAAATTCCCAGAAAGCAGAAGAGAAAGACAGAGATGACCTTCTTTTTCCCCTCCTGGTGTGGAGTTGGAGTAGGGACAGAGGGGTCACCAGCAGCCCACCTGATGGTACAAAGGAGAAAGGGATGTCTGGAGACATGCAATAGCAAGTCCACTGGTAATCAAGGACGTGAAGTGCCTAAGTGCTATCGGGTGCTGGGAGGGACAAGATGGCAGGCAGAGGACCTGGCTGCCTAGGTTGAGAGATTTGTAACACTGGGCAAATTAGTACATTGATTAAACAAATTAGCAAATATTGAGAATAAAGAAATAAAGAAATCTAGGTTTCTTTTACTATTGGATAATGTATTTACAAACATGGAGAGGGGAAGGCCAGCAGGAACTCTGAAGTTTTGTATTGAAATTGAAGGTTTTAGTGTGATTCATAGTTTTTGAATATATATGTTCATACACACCTGCCAAATACCCCCATCTTGGTTTCTAATTGTCATCCTCAACTAAAGAAACCAGGACTTATTGGCGAAATGTCTGATTTCAAGGCAGGAGCAAGGAAAGCACAAAATGAGCCCCAGGCATCTTATGCTGCCAAATCATTATTCTCCTACATTAAAAATGATGAGAACATATCAAAAGATATAGGAGTGACCTGAAGTGGTCTCCTGTGGCCTAATCTGGGGCAATTTGAACATCAAAATGATGATAGTAACTAATCATCCCCCATTGAATAAAATAGGAATCCACAGTTCATACTAATATAAATAGTAAATAAAAAAATAAATGGGAGAGAAAGGAAAGCTCTTCATTACAGGAGAATGATGGAATGATAACTAATAAATGTCTTAAAAATAGCTATTAATAGGTGGTTGCCAGAAGCTGGGGCTGGAGAGTGAGAGAAACGGGTAAGAGTGGAAAAAAGGTACAAATTTCCAGTTATAAGATAAGTCCTGGAGATGTACTGTAAGGCATGGTGACTACAGTTAGCAACAGTGTATCATATTTGAAAGTTGTTAAAAGAGAAAATCTTAAAATTTGTATCTAGGTGATGGATGTTAACCAAACATATATCAAGTCCTTATGTTGTATACTTTAAACTAATACAATGTTATATGTCAATTATATCTCAACAAAAATGGAAAAATAATAAAAACAATGAAAATAAAAATCACCACTGTATAATCATCACAGAAATAATTAATTCATGTATAGATGTGAGCAGAGAGAAAGGTATCAGTTGCAACAAAGGTCTGGGCCACCTGCTTGTGTAGTTTACTTATGCCCTCAAGCCTTCTTTTGCTCAATATTGTATGTTCCAATTCCGTATTACTATAAATTGATCCTGGGTCCACTAGACCTTTTCAAATAGCAAGTCTTACAAAATCCACTTCACGATGGGTACTTCTGGCCACATTTTCCTTGGTGTCTGTCCCATGGTCAAACTCTCCAACTCTACTAGTGCCTAGTTATCATGCCAGGAACCATTACTGAAAAAGGGAGTGATTTTCCAACGGCAAGACTTTGCTCCAGAACCTGAGGAGTTTACGCTGTGACTCTGCTACTGAAAGGACCTTATCATAAACCTCACACAGCTTTTCTCACCACAGAGACCTCAGTACCATAGGTCCTTCCAGGTTTGAAGACCCTCTCACTATAGCATCTCCTTCTGGTAAGATTCTTATTTGCCTTTATTCATATTTAATCTAAAACAATAAAATATCATTTTGAGAATGAGGGAAATAATGGTTCTGCTAAGTACTCAGTTCATAACTGGGATCATGAAATGCAGATCTGGAGATCAACTACAAAACTTAAAAAGAATTTTTCTTTTCTGTGGCATCCTTGGCAGAGCGGATGACTAGCATAAGCTAAAGGAGAGGCAGATTTCAACTGGGTCTAAGGAATTACTTTCTAACAATTATGCCTGTCCAAAGACAAAAAGGATATGCTCTGGAGGTGAAGATCTCCCCATGACTGGAAAATTAGTTGGATGATTTAAATGTCAGATGGGATTATTATTAATAGTTTGTAACCAAGGATCCAAATCAGAATTACCTGGAGAGCTTTTCTTTCAAATCATATAACCCACATCCTGTTGATTCTAATTCTGTAAATCTTGAGTCTCCCCAGTATTTCTAATCAGCATCCCAGGTAGAACCCGATGGACTAGGTGACCTTGATGTTTCTTCTAACACTGAGGTCTTGTTTTAGTTTGGTTGCTATTATTTTAGTTGGAAATAAAAACCCAAGTACCAACTGACTGTTTTCCCAGGATGAACAAGTAAACAGATCTTGGAAAGGGAAAGCAATTATACGTTTAGAACTATATGTTTAGAAAAATAATTTATCTCCAGTCATTATCCTCACTCCTTCTTCCTCCCCCAAAGAACTGATTATTCCCTATTTTTGCATATGAACAGGGATAGTTTAAATGGATAGGAAAGGGATAAAAAAGCAAACAGCTATTCAATAGACATTTCTGGAGCTATTGCAAACAAATATGGATAACTATGTCTTATTAAATTATATTATTACCCTATGGAGCTGGAATAATTGGTCTCAGTAGAATTTAGTGTGTTTGTTGAATTCCCTCTGAAAATAGCTTTATTTCTTTATTTCCTGTAAAGGCTAAATAATCTTATAAATATGATGTACATCATGTAATTTTAAAAACGCCCTAGAGGGACACATAAGGAAGCTCAGACGGGGTTACAATCTTTACAAAAGAAGAAAAAGTAGTTTAGTGTAGCATATTTTTTTTTGTCTTACCGACCAATAAACACTACAAAATTACAGCCCCATTATGCAAGTTTTAGGTGTGAATAAAATAATTCTTTGGATACTTTTCAAAAGATTATGAAATAAAGTAAATTTTAACTATACTGAAAAATAAAGCTGTAAGTAGACGGCTGTATCTGAGAACTTCCTAACAATCTTGGCAATGACTGATGTTCAAAAGTCTATGTAATAGACCTTAAATGAGCATCCATTCTGCCGAAAATTAACTAGCCAAGCTTTGGAATCAGACACCTGAATTTAACATCTAAGTTCCTACATTTTCTGTGTGAACTTGGACCATCTACCTCAACTCCATGTCAGTCAGCCATTCAACAAATACTTAGAGTCCTAAGCACTGAAATTTAATAATTAACAAGATAGACACTGCCTTGTCCTTAAAACCTACGGGGTAGGAGCTGCGTGGCAGGGAAGAGGTTGGATGGACACAAGGATTAAATAAGGAGGAAACATATGGTATTGGATGTTTGACCTTATACTGAAAGCAAACAGAATTAAAGGTTTTTAATGAGGGAGAAAAATAAGTGATATGATTCTAATTTCAGAAAAATCATTACTATCTCAGAACATCTCTTTTCCCAAGAACCTATGCCTCATGAAAATATTAACCTCATATGAATCAAAATTATTGAAAAGTTTATCAAATTAGAATTCACAAAGGCTAAATTAGAAAGAATGGCAATAATAAATATCATCAAGGATATGAAACAACTGGAATTCTCCTGCATTCCTGTTGTGATTGTAAAAATTGTAAAATCACTTTGGAAAACACGGTTTCCTATAAAGGTAAATTATACTACATATGACTTATACATTCTACTCCTTATTATTTACCCAAATGAACAACAGAGGAAAAGATGAGTTGTGATATATTCATACAATGAAATTCAACTTAACAATAAAAAAAGGACTGATGCACACAACATGACAAACCTCTAAAACACTGTATTGAACGAAAGAAAGAAAGAAAGAAAGAAAGAAAGAAAGAAAGAAAGAAAGAAAGAAAGAAAGAAAAAGAGGAAAAAGCAAGATACAACATACTGCATGATTCTACTTACACGAAGTTCAAGAACTGCTAAAACTGTATACAATTATAGATATACATACAGTGATTGCCAGTGGGTGGTGGGGACAAAGAAACTTTTGGAATGATGTACATGTTATATATCTTTGTGACAGCTAAATGAATGGATACATTCATTCAAACTCATCATTTAAAAACCTGTAAATTTCATGCATGTAAATTTTACTTTAAAAAGAGAATAGAATCTGTATCCCTCAACTTAAAGCAGAGCAAATACACTGAGAAAAGACCATTGAATCAAATTTTTACAATTTGCAAAGGAGAAAAAAGAAAATAAAACCCATGTTAAGACAACATTTCATTATGGGGACTCCTTACTTTAGCCTCCTCATCCTGGGCACCAGAAATTTAATTACAATGATCAGATGTAATTACAAATATCAGATGCTGAACATTCATTCTAAACTGTGTCATAAGACACAGAACACTTCCTCACGTTCAGAGAACTACAAATATTAAACAGTAAGTTCAGAGACAAGTCTCCCATTTTAACTTGCAAAGGAGACTGAGGGACAAGTTCTGACCCTGTCTGAATCCTCTACTACGTGTGCATACTGCTGCTTCCATTCTGATCTAGACCGAACTTCTGTTTTATGCTCCAAGGTCCTGACTACTGAATGCCTTTAGCTACTTACCTTTTCTTATTATCTCTGGAAATGACTGAGCTTGCAGCTCTTAGAAATGAACTCAGAGCAACAAACCTTTATAAAAGTGGTTATATGAGTGGTTATATGAACCAGTGGTTATCTGTCCACTCTGTACACGGATTGTGGGAAACAATTAGAAGGAGTGAAAAGTCCTTGGTGGGAAAGGGGCTTCCTGCTTGGCAGACAAAGCTACCATTTCATTATAAGATGTCCCTTCTAGTGTCAGCAAACACCCGGGAGTCATGTGGCCAGGACCACTTCTGATATTTGCAGTCCAGGACAAGAGTACAAACGGAGGCTCATGTACTACATGCCTACATATTCAAATGTGATAAATCAAGCTTTAATACTGTTGAATAAAATGTCTTTTTTCTTTCTTCTTGGATGAATACACATTCATAATGATAGAACTGAAAGATATATAAATTTATATACATATAATTTTATAAAAATTATATATAAATTAACACATTATAATACATAAGTATATATTATATAAAATAGATGTATGTAAATTATATGCATAATCTTATATATTTACGTATTAATTATAATATATAATTTAAGTTTATATATTAAATAAAGCTTATTATATTAATGAAAAATAAACCATCAAAGACAACTGAATTTGATTATTATAGTGCATGTCTGAGTGTTCTATTTGATGGGCTGACAATGTTATTATATATTCATAAAATTTATATTTTCTTACATATTAACAAAATCACCAATCGTGTCATAATTGAAACTTTCACATAATTTAGGTATTATTGATAATAATTATTTAAAGAATTAAAAATGTAAATATATCTAAAGTGTACAAAATTTGAATGTATTTTATAAAAACTATAAATAGAAAAATAGAATGCAATTATTTTTATGATTCTGAAAATGTTTTGCCTAAAAAACCTAAAATTACACATTAACATTAAAAGGCAAAATACAAGTTATAATCAATGCATATTAAAATTTTAACTCAAAATTATTCAAATAAAACCCAAAATTTTGCATTTTATTTTTTGAAAATTTAATTAAATCATATTAAGTATTATAAAAACAAAACTATTCTCAAATCTGGCATTGAAATTCCATCTAGTTGATAATGTAAAGAATCAGCACCACACTTCTTAAGTGACATCTCAGCCTCCCTATGTATAAATTAAAGATTAATAGGAATTGTATAATCTGCAAAACATTGCCATCAGCCAAAATGAGCAACTGCTGCAAACACAAATTGGAACATAAAGGATAGCAAGATATTCAGCACTATGGGAATGGTAGTAAGTCTTTGCAAGAATGTATTAAAGTCTTGCCCTCTTAGAGAGAAATTGATAAATTAACTTTTCTTTTATCTTGTACTTCTACTGTTCAAATCCTTCTTGTCTTCCAAAATACTGTCCCTCACTGACTTCAGCATAAGCACAGCCCAGAAACCATCACAGAATTTCAATACAGGAGTGCTTTGTTTTACAAACCCAAGGCTGGAATGTAGTGCATTTCCTTGGGGCATCTCATTGAACTCAGGAGAACAAATGTTTAAGGTTACATGTTGACTGATCCTGAGTGTCAGAGGCACCCCATGTCCTTAAATAAATTCCTTTTGTTTGTGTTTATGATAGCAGGACCCTCTAAGATTCAGATTACAGAGCAGAGGCCCCTTTAACTCCAGCCTAAGGGAAGTACTGATATTAAGCACTGGACATAACGCTTCAAATCCCTCATAGGGGTTAAGGGGCATTTACATTTTCAGAGGCAAAGGTGGTCTTCACATAACATTTCCCAGTCCAGAGGTGCATGAGAATACCAGTTCCCAGATGAGTTGGAAGGTACTCTTTAAAACACAGAAGTTCCACAGTTAAACATTAGAGGAACTGCAGTATAATAACTTTCTTCTTGGGAATACACAGTGCACATTATCATATTATGATCTCAGAGAAACCCTAAAGGAAAGAAACCTGTTTAACTTTATTTCCCTAAAGCATCTGACCACTGAAACCATTTTTCAACAGAACAGTTACTAACTTCGTTGTTCCTCAAACTCAGTGTAGAAAATACTGCTTTAACATTTAAATGTTTAGTACTCTTTTTTTCCATATGTCTTTGAACTAGCTTTTCTGCTAATGAATTCATTAACACAGAAAGGAATTTACATTTCAATCTATTGCCTAAGTCAGCAATTGCCATGACAGAGCAAACCGACAATTTTAGATCTCCAATATGTAAAACAGCAACCATTAAACAAGGAAATCAATTTTAAGTTCAGACAAGACCAGCTGAAACTTCCCTTCACCACTGATTTTGGGGGCATTGCAGTCTGGCTGAGAACATGTCACCTGACAGAGGACAAAAGGGGTAACAGCATTCAAGTTTCACCTGCTTGTCCACAATGTCACCTACTTAATAGTGTGAATACTGTTCAATCAAAAGAGAGAGACACTTGTCAGTTTTTCTTCCTCTGTGACTGGTATTATTTGAAATTAATTTGTTTGTCAGATCTTTCATTAAGAGTTAGATTGCAGGAATCAAAACACCAATATCCATCTCTAATAGATCGATCTGTTTCCAGCCATCTATACAACCAATGACTAAAAAAGAATGAATTATCAAATTAAAAGAATAAATTATCAAATTAAAATTGATCACTTAGTGTACTTTATAATTTAGTGTACTATCAGCAGCTTCAAGGGACTTTCAGAAATAAAATTTACTACCTAATAACTACAG
This sequence comes from Ailuropoda melanoleuca, assembly GCF_002007445.2. Lineage (NCBI taxonomy): Eukaryota > Metazoa > Chordata > Mammalia > Carnivora > Ursidae > Ailuropoda > Ailuropoda melanoleuca. The sequence goes on along the minus strand of NC_048223.1, from coordinate 69,077,942 downwards.
AAATGGAGAGCCTTGACTTAGAAACTGAGGTAGAACCAGGTAGATAAGTAGCGTCTTCTAACAAGCAAGAACTGAGAGCTGGAGAACAGAAGTATCACAGGTTTGACAAGTATTAGGCCATTTACTGCCTAATTTCCCTCTTGTTTTCAAAACTACAGAGCCAGAAATTCCATTCCACTTATTTTAGGCAAGATTCCAAACTAAAAAAAAAATTAAAATTTAAAATAAAAAGGGGCGAGCAGGAACATAAGCAGAGTGAATACAGCCTCTCTTAGCCACGATATGTGTGTAAATTTTTCAACCTCCTCTCAAGTTTGACTCGAGTTTGCAACAGAGTTTGACTGGCTTTAGGTAAGTCTAAGACTGAAGGAAGGAAAGAAGGAAGGAAGGGAAGGAGGGAGGGAGGGAGGGAGGGAGAGAGGGAGGGGAGGGGAAACCAATGTATTCCCTCATCAAGTATTTGCCACCTTTCTTCTTCGTATTTTAAGTACTCAATTTTAGTGTTAGAAGATTAACTATCTACTTGGACTGAGAAGTAGTGAGGAATAGGGACAAGGAAAGATGTCTGGAAAGAATGATATACGAAACAAAGGGAAATTTCCCTTTATTCTGACTTTGCATTTGACTAGCCTTAAATAAATACTTAAGTGGTGGATTTAAATATTAAATATTTATTTTTGAAAGTATCACAAATAAGTGGTATTTCAATATAATAGGAGAGGGCAAGATAGCACAGGTTGATAAGAAAGCAATAGAAAACTAGGGGAGTGGAAAACCTACCCCCCACCCCATCAGACCCAGCTGATGGCTGGGAACTCTTAGAATAGAATATAAGAATAGGCTGGGCTTGGCTAAGCTAGGCTAGGCTAGTTCAATGGAAGAACAAAGCCAGGATAAAAAAAAAAAAAAAAGGACCAAAGATTAAATGAAGTCAGACCCACAGAGGAAGCCAAGAGTCAGTGTCTATGATGAGAGCTAGTCAGAGCAGTAGCCACCATGACTTGCAGGGGATCCAGAAGTTTGGGACTGTTTTGCAATGGCCTCACCCTTCTTGTGATTTTGTGGAACCACACCCCCTATTAACTGGGATGACTTTCTGCTCAGAAGCAACTTTCAGGGGTTATTGTGGGCCATGGAGAAGAAAAGTGCCTTCCCCACTCCCACTCCCTACTATTAGCCCTGTCTTCAACCTCCTTCTAGCTACAGAGACCTAAGAACTCCTTCATTTCTATTTTTTATGTAGAAAACTTTCGGCGGACAGCGAACCCTAGAAAATGGGAAGGGAAATGGACTGCACTTTGTCCCTAGGGAAAACTCCCAAGATTTGGATGAAAACAGTCTAGAGCAAATCAAGGATGTAATTGGAAGGAAGGCCGGCAGCAGGGGGGGGCTAAGAAGTGGAGAGAAAAATGACTACTTCTTTGATCCATGACAAAATAAACCATTTAAAATTTTTTTTGTGGTAGGTGGTAAAAAGTGTTTTTTAGTATGCTTGGTTCTAATTTCAAAGATTATTGCATTATAATCTTAAAGCATTTTTACTATTCTTGTTTTGGAATTTATTGAGGTATATGTAATACACTCTAATAAAATTCTGTGAAAGTTATTTCGTATGTAAATTTTTTATGTAAAAAAAGATGGAAGAGGTATTTCTTGTTGTCAAGGTAAAAACTTCATTTACACAAATATATACCAGCTCCACTCATGTAAAAAACTGTACAATTTACCTTACTAAGCATATTATTTGGGTCATCTTACTTGTTTAGACTTGCTTGTGTTCTGTAACCTGTCATACACCAAGGACCATGAAGAATATATTTCTTTTTATTAAAAAGGTGTTTTTTGGTTTTCTGGGGTTTTGTTTTTGTTTTTGTTTTAGTTTTACTTATTTCTTATCTCCTGTAGTGGGTTTTTTCCTAATTATTTTTTATGCTAAATCATTGGTTTTCAAACTTTGCTGCTTATTGGAATAACCTAGGAAGCTTTCAAAAACCTGTTGCCCAGATCATACTCCATACCAATTAAATCAGAATATGTGGAAGTGGAAACCAAGCATCAGTATTTTTTTAAGGCTCCCTTGGTGATTCTAACGTGTTGCACAATTTGAGAACCACTCTACCATGTTATCTGATGCATAGCTATTTGCAAGTCCCAAATCTACCTAATGAATCACACCTTTTATTCATTATAAATTCAATATTTTTTATAATTTCAATGAATATAAATATTCATCTCATCTTATATTTTTGTACCAGCATCTATCTTGTCTGATATTAAGATAGTTATCCCTGTTTTAGTTGTTTGCATTTGTCTTGGTTAATTTGGTCAACCTTTTTTTTTTAACTTTTCTGTGTCAACTTTTTAAATGTGTATCTATTTTAATGCACATCTATTTACTATGCAGCTATTGCTTGGCTGTTGCATTTTGATAAAAAATGAATGTTTCTTTTAACTGATGAAATGATTTGATAAGACAGACATAACTGCTCTTATTGCTATCATGCTATTTTCACAGTTTTATATTGTATTATTTTCTCTGCTTTGTTTTGTATTTTTTCCACTAAATTGAAAGGTTGCATTTTTTTCATTATAGTCTTTAAGCCTGTAAGTATAAATTTATATAAAGCTCTGAATTCTCTATTTTATACCTATTAATTCCCTATTACAGTCAGTAATGAAATTAGTATGCCCTTAGCCCCTCATCCTTTCTCATCAACCAGCTTTATTTATTTTACTATGTTTTGATATTTACCAATTTATTATTAATTATTCTCATATCTCTATTATTTGAGTTATTTTTAAATAATTTCTTTTGAGTCCTGACTGTAAAAGATGAGGAAATCCATATCCATTGCTTTCTTGTTTTCTCTTCTCCTTCCAAACATTGAGTTTATATATACAGATTGAGTCTGAGTTTATATATACCTATATTCCTCAACTTATGGTGCAGTTAAGTCCCCATAAACCCACTGTATATTGGAAGTATCATAAGCCAAAAATGCATTTAATACAATTAACCTACCATACATCATAACTTAACCTAGCCTTCCTTACACATGCTCAGAACACTTAATTAGCCTATGCTTGGGCAAAATCATCCAACACAGGACCTACTTTGTATTATAAAGTTTTGAATATCTCATGTAATTATTGAATACTGGGCTGAAAGTGAAAACCTGATTGTATGGTTACAGATGGTTGTAGGTATACTGGCTGCTTACCCTCATGACCACGTGGCTGACTGGGAGCCACAGCTCACTGCCTCTGCCCAGCATCCCTGGCATCACAAGAGAATGCTGTACCAAATATCACAAAATTCAAAAGATCAAAATTCACAATATGAAGTAAGCTTTTTATTGAATACATATTAATTTTACACCATTATTAAATTCTAAAAATCGTTAAGCCTAACCATCATAAATCAGGGATCATCTGCACACTATTTTTATTAACAGTAACTTAAATAGTCTCATACTACCATTATTTATCAGTTTTAGATGTTTGATTTTGATAAACAATATATAGAGAGGGCATAAAGGATATGGAAATCAGAGTACTTTGACTACTTGCTATGTCCCCTTCCCTTTCCTCTTCAAATTTCTATTAGTTATGTGATTACACATGTCAGGGTTTATAATCCACAATGACCACTTATGTTTCAGATTCATTCAAACCATTACTTTCTCTTTTTAAAAAAATTTTGCTATTCTTTTTCCATTAATACATTGCCCAATACAGTTGATCCTCTATGGTTTCTTCATGAATTGCTTATAGAAACATTATACCCTGGATTTTGCATGTTAACATATATATGTGCCTTTACCTTTGTACGACAATTCATCTGGGTTTAAAGTTCTTAGATTAGACTTCCTTCTTTGACAGCTTTGTAGATATTGCCCCACTTCTAACAATCTTTTTAGTTCTTCCTGGGACATGGTGTACCATTTAAGTCTGTATAATCTTCCTTAATTTCCAGAAAGTTTTCTGTAAATATATTTTTTCTTCCTTTATACCATTTTTCTGCTTATGACCCTTTAATTTTTGGTATATTGGATATACTCTGCATAATTTTATCTTTTTCTGATCCATTTAGCTATTAATTAATTTTTTTATTTTTATCCTCATCATAACTTATATGTTTTGAGTATGGTCTATTCATTCTCGTATACTTTCCAATTTTGCCTTCATTTCTCTTTTTTTTTTTTTTTTTTACTAATTTCCTAAGTTCTGCTAGCTTCCGTTTTATCTCCTTTTTAAGAATATTCTTTATTTTGCCTTTTTGCATGAAGTAGGAAAATTTGTTGTTTTCAATACAGTGTACAAGGAATTTTTTAAAAACCTACTGAGATAAGAATCCACTTTCTTGGGGCGTCTGGGTGGCGGAGCGGTTAAGTGTCTGCCTTCGGCTCAGAGCGTGATCCCAGCGTTATGGGATCGAGCCCCACGTCAGGCTCCTCCCCTATGAGCCTGCTTCTTCCTCTTCCACTCGCCCTGCTTGTGTTCCCTCTCTCACTGGCGGTCTCTATCTCTGTCAAATAAATAAATAAAATCTTAAAAAAAAAAAAAAGAATCCACTTTCTTGTTGGTTTTATTATTGTTGTTTTTTTCTCCTGCGGGTGCTTGATATGAATAATATAAGCAGGAAACAACTGATAACAATCTAACTTCCCAGCAGGAAACTGTTGCAGACATTTCACTTTTTTCATGTCATGCTCTCTTACTCAAAGTTCTTATATCTCTTTTCTGTATTCTTGTTATAAAACGGTGATTGTGTTACAATTTTTTTAATAACTCAGGGAAAATACTTAGTCACAAACACTGCCTGTTCTATGGAATGGTATTTCCTGTAAGTGTAATTATTCTGCCATTTATTTTCCCTATCTGTCCGTTGGCCCATCCTTCCTCTCTCTCTCTTCTATATCTTTATATATATATATATATATTCTGTTTATTCCTTCTTTCAATTTCTCATCATTGAAAGGGGTGGATTTTTCTTAAACTATATTTACTATACGTGTATTTGATAGAAAAGCCAGAACCATGTTTCAGAATAGCAGAAATTTTCTTTACAGCCCAGGGTTTTGCATATGAGCCCTTTTAATCTTTTATTTCCCATATATAATAAAGAAAAAGCTTCAAGACATCTCCCAATACAGTCACTCTTCCTATAGCTTCCTTTACTGATACATAACTCCTGCTAGCTATCTATTATCTATACATAACTCCTACTAGCTATATATTAATTTAGCCCCTTTGCCTCTCTATTGGAACACAAACTGACTCTACCAGTCCATGCAACCAAATTCTACAGTTACACACTGACATCCTGCTTTAGTACTTAGAGTGTGACTGTGACTAATCTTGTAGAAGACTATGCTATTGATTTCTCTGAAGTCTGACTCCACTTTCCATTTCCTCTAAAATCTCTCTTTGCTTTGCTTTTGACCACTCATCTATTTATTTTTTGAACTGGGATTTTAGATGTTTCTTAGTTTATTTCAAGCTGGAATGCACATTTCTAAGTTTTTTTTCTTTCAATTTCTAAAAAGAAATAGAAAAAATACTGTCTTTATTTCCCAGAGAGAAAATGAAGAGTTAAGAAAAATTTAGAAAAAGGAGTCTTTAATGTGGCCATCTAAATAATAGTAGTAGTGGGAATAATAATTATATCTATTATATCTGATATTTATTGAACAGTTATGATATGCCAAGAACTGTCCTAAGCACTTCACATCTATCACATTCATCTGAACAGCAAATTTATGAGATAGCAGCCATTATTAGCCCATCTTACAGATAAGAACACAGAGGCACCCAGGAGATTAGGTAATTTATATAAAGTCATACAGCGAGGAGGTGACAAATTCAGAGTACAAACTAAGGCGTTAAGCTTCAAAGTTCTCATTTTTGACCATCATTCTATTTTGCTTCTTAGTATCTGATGAGATTCTGTGACTTTTCCTAGGAGGCAGGAAGCATGTAATCATGCTATAATCAGAAGTTACCTGAATGGAGTGTGTAGATGAGGTTGAAGAGAATTGACTGGTTCTGGTGGGAAACTACTGCCTGTGCTGCATGAAGAGAGACATAACAGTTTTCCAATTAACCAAAATTTCATGTACAATCAGACTAATAGGGAGGAGAAATTTACATTTTTAGTTCTTTTCAGGACAACTGGTCCCAGTACAGTTAGATGAAAAATGATATCAAATGGATTGAAATTGATTGACTAGATCGATTTTTTTTAACCAAAGTTGCTTATCAGTCAAGCCAAAAACAGCATGCTTTAATCTTTGTAAAGTCACTAATAATTTCTATTCTCATCATAATTACCAATATGACCAAAATAATACATTTAAAATATTAGTATGTAAACATCAGCCAAATGATCATCTCTCTTGGCTTCCTGAACAATTTATTCCATCCAGAGTTTCTCCCATAGAAAAAAAGGGTCCAATACCCCACACCAAAATTCATTCTTCAAGATGTGTCCTCTAATATCATGAGTATTCTGCTTTGCACCAAAAAGACAACCTCTTATTTTATGTTAATATATATTCCTCAAAGAGACAAGTGAAGAGAAATAGGTCTATTTTTATGTTATGCATGAGAAATTAGGTGGTTAATTTTCAAGGGCTGCTTCAATAAATCCCAATTGAATTAGCCAGTATTAGCATGTGAAAGCGATCAAAAGACACTGCAAAAACACAATGCAAAATGAATACAAATGATTTGGCTCCAGATCTGATCAAATAAAGTGGAGGATTGAATTAACTAGTGAACAAAATTAAGTGGAAATGGCAGCATTTCACAGCTAGTCAGCTGTGGCTATGAAACATAGTACTGAAAAATTTAGACAACCATTCTGAACCTTTTATTTTTTCCATCCGGACATATCTCTAAAATTACATATCTCTATCTGTACTAATCAGACTTTATGTCATTAGTGATTTGGTGGTTGAGGTCATATTTATTTATCCAGTCTTTTTATAAGGCACTCAAAGCAACAAAAACAGTAACAGATATCTACTGACCATCTACTACATTCTATGTCAACAATAAAATCTTTTTTTTTTTTTCATTTTATTTAAGTCAGGTAGGAGTAGAGGAAGAGGGAGGGAAGAAGAAGTGGATGAAATTTTTCATAAGAGTTCTAAACGTTTCATATGTCTGTAAATTTAATTTTGGCATAAAAAGCACAATGTAACATAATAGGAATAGCTTTGAAGTCAGACATTCTTGAGTTTCAATTCCAACTCAGTCACTTATAAGCCGTGCTACCAAGCCTTGTTCAGCTCATCTATAAAAAGGCATTTTCAAAACCTACCACAGAAAGTCATTTTATGAAGTAGAAATCATATAATTAAATTCTCCAGCTTGCTGTTGGGACAAAACAGAGGCTTACTCCTATTCTTATTATCTCAGAGTCCAAATGGCTGTTTTCTGAGTTGCCAGTGTTCCTACTAATGGACAAATTCTCTCCACATCCTAATGCCATCATCCCCGCATATAAGTTGAAACCTATATTTGATAGGAATGACTACAATAGAGAGAAGGAGAATCTTAAAATGGAATTTTTAATAATTGAAGTCTATTCTAGGTCACAATAATTTTTCAGTTGGGAATACCCCAAAATAACACCCATTATTTTATTAAACTCAAAGCAGTTGCCAAGCTACCGGAATGATAATATGGTATGGGAGAGAGAAAGAAAATGCTGAGGGGCCAAGTAATACCCTATGAAAGGAGAACACTTGCCTCTCAGAGAACATGGCTTAAATTAATGAAAACAGCTTCTTAAGTGGTTGAAATATCATTTTTGGGTCTTTTTTTGGGATAAAGGGTGTTAAACACAGAAAGATTTCTTTAAAATGCCAAGTCTTCCCAACTTCTAAGCAATGGAGAAGGAAGTGATTGCTAGTCAATGCAGGAGTTATTCATCTGCACCTGAAAGGCCAGTGGATGGTGCCACCTCAGGCCTTTTCACTGCAGTGGAGCCAACGAAATAACTTCCTGCAATTATTTATCCTCAATATTATGTGTGTAAATCAACTTTAAAAAAAAAAAAAAGACACATCAGAGTTTTAACATCTTGAAATAGTAGCAATATAGGCATAAGAGACTGGATAGATTAATTTCCCCTTGCAGCCCTTTTCAAATATTTCAATGGTGTCAATCCCAGGCTGAAAATTTTGAGAGGTCAGCTATGTGATTGCACTGTTCTCTTGAATAATTTTGTCTGATTCTTCTATTACTATGAACAGCCTAAAGTTAAAGATCAGCACTTCTACAGACATTAGCCTTCAACTGACTGATGACACTTGGTTCTTCTTTTTTTTTTTTTTAAGATTTTTTAAATTTATTTGACAGAGAGAGACAGCCAGCGAGAAAGGGAACACAAGCAGGGGGAGTGGGAGAGGAAGAAGCAGGCTCCCAGCAGAGCAGGGAGCTCGATGCAGGACTCAATCCCAGGACCCTGGGATCATGCCCTGAGCCGAAGGCAGTCGCTTAACGACTGAGCCACCCAGGCGCCCCGACACTTGGTTCTTGATAGATTTTTAGTTTCCATTCAGTCCAAACCTCCCTCCAGGTAACTGGAGGAAGAAAACAGCAGCAACAAGCGTTCTTGATCTTTCTTACTTACACACTCTCCACACTTATCTTGTAAATATCCAACGCTTCACTTTTATTATCCAACCTTTCAGAAACAACTAGCTGCTTCTAGGTCTTGCTTCTTTGTTGGTAGTCATTTCCTAAAGGTAGCTGTAGACGGCTAATCTGGCCTCTGGCAGTCAGACTGCCTGAGCTTGCTGAGGTGAAGTTTAAGGCTAGAGTGGACCGGTGCGATTCCCAGAGTGACAGCGTAGTAATTCAAGTCACATTTTATGCTAAGCAATTACAGATTTCTCTGAGAGGTTAAATATGAATTCACACAAAACTAGATTAAGATTGTGGAGTCATGTGTTCGTAAATACTCTACAGAACACTTTTGTGGAAAGTTATTGCGCACAATAATAAACAATATGATCTTTTGACTCTTCAAATTCAAATAACCAATCAGTTGAGTGAGAAAGAATAAAAACAGAAAAATGAAATCAATAACTAAGGCTGTAACCAGTTATTCTGATCATGCATACCCAATATCCAATTCTGTGAAGAAATTTTCTTAGCTGTTTTATCTTCTGCATTAATGTCCTACAGCACAATCTAATACATGGATACCAAAGGACTTTGGGAGACACTCTCATTTCAGATATTGCTCCTGAAAGCCTGAGGAGTAATCTTTTTGGCATTGCAATTTCCTAGTTTTTCTTTGATGTCAACTCACTTTCACCTGTGTAAAAACCAGAGACACCTTTAAGCATTCCAGGACACTCATTCCAGGAGAGGTATCCCAACATACTTATCATCAGACTCCTGATATTGCTATGTGTACCCCTCAGAGATTCTGTTGAAAAGTCTCCCTGGTCAAATGGAAATATGAGTCTAATTCTCAGAAAATGGATTACTATGGTAGAGCCATGTGCTATAAACACTCTATCATTAGAACACTGTATAATAATAGGATACTGAAAAATGTGAACTACTTGGAATTTGAAAATCCAGTCTTCACTTACCCCTAACTTCCTGGGTCATTAAAATTCCCTTGGCCCATTTCCTCATCTACAAAATGAGAAAATCTAGACTTTAAGACCTCTTACTGCTCTGATATTCTTTGATTTTACATGGTGACACTTTCATTCCACCATTTCTTCAACCAGACGTAATGCATTCCCCTACCAATGAAGAGCAAATGTAATTTAATAATTAAGATGCAGATACATGTCAGGAGAGCCTCTCCCCTGAGATCCAAATTCATTTTTTCTGCTCTGTAATTCTGTGCCTCCCATGCACAACCCTCTCAATCTCTTGACTGGTCCAAATTCTCAGCACCTATTTTACCTTTTCTCCCTTGATGGCCATCTGGCTTGCAGATATTCTAACTTTTCTTAATCAACATAGAGCATGCCTTCCTTTACACCCTATGTGGAGCCTTGACTGTTCAATATTCAGTGTCAATCACATATCTGTTGATTTTTGCTAGACACCCATCTACCAGCCCCACAACATTGCTATCAACTTTGGCTCCACGCTAAGGTACTAGTGAGGAGAAATCGAGCAGTTTATTTTGTTTCTCAGTTATTTTTCAACTCTTTAATGAATGTCTTCTATAGGCAAAGCATTGTGAAATAACCCAGGCAAATAAAAGAAAGATGAAGGTAAATGTCTATGCACTCAAACACAGATAATACAGTGTGCAACAAGAACAAGGAATACACACAGTATAGGAAGCAGCCTTATAAGGCAGGAGGTGCCCTCATGTAAATTCTTTATAAGCACTGAAATTGTTGGAGCTTCCTTCTAAATCAAAAGGAGTGGCTTTTTTTATTTATTTTTCTTTTCTATTATTCCATTATTTGAATGGGTTATATTCACATGATATGAAATTCGAAATGTACAAAAAGGTATACCATAGGGAAAAAAAGTCTCTCCCCCAGCCCTGCTTCCTAGTCTCTTAGTTTCCTTCCACAGATGCAACCAAAATGTCTTAGAAACACAGTTTTACAGTTTAGTTCCAGTTTTATGATGAACGATAAATCATCTTACTGATTCCAAGGGCCAGCGTTGCATGATGAACTGAAAATGCTAGCTAATATTTTAATTCTTAAAGCTATAGTTTGTTTGTTTGTTTGTTCTTCCTGAGAGTAAAAAAAGAGTTCCTGCTTTTCCAACTCCATGAATGCATGTATATTTTGAATTATTATATGCTGGAGCAATCTACTGGCCAGTAGAATTCTCTCACTGTCTCCACTAGCCATGTGCTGACCCATACCATCACTATCTCAGGATATATTTACTATGTTACCATAAATTTAATTTCAGGCTAACATTTAACTTCTGTAACATCCAAATCGATGCAACTTGTAGGATAAAAAGGCATTTATCTGTGTTTATCATGGACAGATATAAATCTCAACAAAATTAAGATTTATTTATGCCTGCTAATCTAATCCATTCTGTTCTAGCTGTTCTGAAAGCAGTAAATCAAAATTGATACCCATTCTAGATCAGAATCATCTGACAAAAGAAGACCTGTGTTGTCAGAAACTGTTGTTTTCTTAACATTTATTGAATGCCAATTGAGAGGGAATAGGGAGAGCATTTGTAAAAAGTAGTTCTAAAATGAAAATCTGAGTTTTTGTGGAAAGTTCTGCTTACTTTTGATATATAATCATTGCTCATTATTGTCCTTTTTAAAAATATTTGAATGAGTTCTTCTCGAATATGCCTTAGTAATCTCTAATGCATATCTCTAGCTCATTTGATAGATCTCGCAGTAAGTTAGAAAAGAGTTGAACTATACCTCTAATAAAACGCTGAAGTCTAGAGGTCTCAGCAAAATAAAAGGCTCTGCATTAAATATTTTCCTCAACAAATTTGATTTTTAAATTAATTTAACCTGGCAGTTATAAGAAGTCTTTTACAGTTACTTACCTATTTTTATGTAAGAGGAATATTTATACAGGTTTGCTGTATTTTCTTGAGGGTTTTAAAAATAGGAATTATTGGTATTAGCTTTTGATAATTATTCTGCAAAATCAGGGCATTTCTACTAAAACATAGCTTGTGGATATGTTTATGATTTACTCTCCCAGCCATGATTTGTGTGAAGGGAGATGCATGTCTACTCGAGGATCTATCTTAAACACTACTGGGTCTGTCTTAAATCCCACGGCACTCTGACCTGGCTTCTAAAAGCTGCACACTCAAGACCCATTCACCGTTATCTCTGAAAGATATCATCCAGAAATTTCTAAGTCCTCAGGCAACTGCTTCTTTCGTGTCATGGTGAGGACAGACTCCAGATTTCAAAGAATTGAGAAAATGGAGAAAAATGTGAATTGAAGATATTTACTTCCCAGATTCAGTCAATGAAAAGAATGAAAAGATAAAGTTAGTGGCTCTTTTATATTGTGTGACTATTATAATGAGAATTTACTTGTATATTGTTTCTGTGTTTAAAAACAGAAAAATTAAATACATAGTTAAGGAAGTTGGCCATATAGAATGACTTTGGGTTTGAGTTTTTAAGGATAGGAAAAGTATATAATATTGGAGAGCAGAATAGCAAAAGAGCCACAGAATGCAAGTCACAGAATGGAAAGAGCATATGAAGAAAAGGTAAATATTGAAATGCTGAAGAGAGGGGAAATTTTTATGGGAACAAGTCCTTGGGGAAGTGTTCTTGCACTGAATCCTTAGGTCCCAAAAGGTATTGAGAGCCTGCAATCTCTGTGTATCCGTTAGGATTGTTGTTCTATTGTATGTAACAGAAATCCTACTCTAGTGGCTAAACCAAATAGTGATCTCTTTCCCCTCACATAAGAAAAAATACAGCTATGACAGTCTAGAGCTGTGGTGTGGTGACCACACAATTTCAGCAATGACCCAGTACCTTCTGTTATTCTTCTTTGCTGTTCACATTCAGCTTCTATCCTCACACTTGCCACTTTAAAACAAGAAAGAAAAGAGAATAGGAAGGAGAAATAGCTTCATCAAGGAAGCAAAATTCCTGGCAGATATCTGCTTAAATTTTATTGCCATAACTATGTACCACCAGCATCCCCAGGCAGTCCGGGAAGAAAAATGTTATGGTTATGCACATCATTGATCACCTCTCCAAAACTGAGTTTCTTTTAAAAAGGAAATGAGTGAATATGCATATAGATGAGACAATTAACAATATATGACATACTTCAAAGCTCTGTCTATCCAACATACATACATACATTTTCTAATTTTCCCCAACTGAGCTAATCCAAAGTCTACTTCAAATCTCAGGTTCTCTTCATATTTTAACTTGAATTCATTTAAAAAAAAGTAATCAGCCCTCAACGCAACCAGTTAGAAAGGTATGAACAAATGAATAAAAACTTCCACGCAGGGGCGCCTGGGTGGCACAGCGGTTAAGCATCTGCCTTCGGCTCAGGGCATGATCCCGGCATTATGGGATCGAGCCCCACATCAGGCTCTTCTGCTATGAGCCTGCTTCTTCCTCTCCCACTCCCCCTGCTTGTGTTCCCTCTCTCGCTGGCTGTCTCTATCTCTGTTGAATAAATAAATTTTAAAAATCTTTAAAAAAAAAAAAAAAAACTTCCACGCAGAATAGGGACATAACTGGGAAGCACAT